>NC_088419.1:98095295-98382795 GCF_034236695.1 Oncorhynchus nerka | reverse complement strand
TGTTCTGACCACAGCTACAGTATAATGGAACGGTTCTGTTCTGACCACAGCTACAGTATAATGGACTAATGGAACGGTTCTGTTCTGACCACAGCTACAGTATAATGGACTAATGGAACGGTTCTGTTCTGACCACAGCTACAGTATAATGGAACGGTTCTGTTCTGACCACAGCTACAGTATAATGGACTAATGGAACGGTTCTGTTCTGACCACAGCTACAGTATAATGGACTAATGGAACGGTTCTGTTCTGACCACAGCTACAGTATAATGGACTAATGGAACGGTTCTGTTCTGACCACAGCTACAGTATAATGGAACGGTTCTGTTCTGACCACAGCTACAGTATAATGGACTAATGGAACGGTTCTGTTCTGACCACAGCTACAGTATAATGGACTAATGGAACGGTTCTGTTCTGACCACAGCTACAGTATAATGGACTAATGGAACGGTTCTGTTCTGACCACAGCTACAGTATAATGGACTAATGGAACCAGCATCACTCTACAGTGACATTAATAAAGACAAAGGCTAACCAGCATCACTCTACAGTATATTACCTGTCACATTAATAAAGACAAAGGCTAACCAGCATCACTCTACACTATATTACCTGTCACATTAGTAAAGACATAAAGGCTAACCAGCATCACTCTACACTATATTACCTGTCACATTAATAAAGACAAAGGCTAACCAGCATCACTCTACACTATATTACCAGTCACATTAATAAAGACAAAGGCTAACCAGCATCACTCTACAGTATATTACCTGTCACATTAATAAAGACACAAAGAGCAACCAGCATCACTCTACACTATATTACCTGTCACATTAATAAAGACAAAGGCTAACCAGCATCACTCTACAGTATATTACCTGTCACATTAATAAAGACACAAAGAGCAACCAGCATCACTCTACACTATATTACCTGTCACATTAATAAAGACAAAGGCTAACCAGCATCACTCTACACTATATTACCTGTCACATTAATAAAGACATAAAGGGCTACCAGCATCACTCTACACTATATTACCTGTCACATTAATAAAGACATAAAGGCTAACCAGCATCACTCTACAGTATATTACCTGTCACATGAATAAAGACATAAAGGGCAACCAGCATCACTCTACACTATATTACCTGTCACATTAATAAAGACAAAGGCTAACCAGCATCACTCTACAGTATATTACCTGTCACATTAATAAAGACATAAAGAGCAACCAGCATCACTCTACACTATATTACCTGTCACATTAATAAAGACATAAAGAGCAACCAGCATCACTCTACACTATATTACCTGTCACATTAGTAAAGACATAAAGGCTAACCAGCATCACTCTACACTATATTACCTGTCACATTAATAAAGACAATGGCTAACCAGCATCACTCTACAGTATATTACCTGTCACATTAATAAAGACATAAAGAGCAACCAGCATCACTCTACACTATATTACCTGTCACATTAATAAAGACATAAAGGCTAACCAGCATCACTCTACAGTATATTACCTGTCACATTAATAAAGACATAAAGAGCAACCAGCATCACTCTACACTATATTACCTGTCACATTAATAATGACATAAAGAGCAACCAGCATCACTCTACACTATATTACCTGTCACATTAATAAAGACATAAAGAGCAACCAGCATCACTCTACAGTATATTACCTGTCACACTAATAAGGTCTTCCTGGTAAAGTATTCAACATAATCTCAGTCACTCAGGCTTACTGGGGACTACAGACATCCCATATTGTATTTTCACACATAATGTGATCTCAACGTAGTTCTGAGCCTCACCAGTCAGCCCATACCTACATAAAGAATGGAAGAAACAGGCTCGGGAACGTTGCTCTCCTCTCTCACCTTCTCTTTGGGCAATGTCTATATCACACCCACCTCATCTGGGCCAGCTGGGGTACTGTAGCCAGGCAGGTACTGCTGGCCAGTTTAATAAACAGTAACAGCCTCTCCATCTGGGCCAGCTGGGGTACTGTAGCCAGGCAGGTACTGCTGGCCAGTTTAATAAACAGTAACACCCACTCCATCTGGGCCAGCTGGGGTACTGTAGCCAGGCAGGTACTGCTGGCCAGTTTAATAAACAGTAACACCCACTCCAGCTGGGCCAGCTGGGGTACTGTAGCCAGGCAGGTACTGCTGGCCAGTTTAATAAACAGTAACACCCACTCCATCTGGGCCAGCTGGGGTACTGTAGCCAGGCAGGTACTGCTGGCCAGTTTAATAAACAGTAACACCCACTCCATCTGGGCCAGCTGGGGTACTGTAGCCAGGCAGGTACTGCTGGCCAGTTTAATAAACAGTAACACCCACTCCATCTGGGCCAGCTGGGGTACTGTAGCCAGGCAGGTACTGCTGGCCAGTTTAATAAACAGTAACACCCACTCCATCTGGGCCAGCTGGGATACTGTAGCCAGACAGGTACTGCAGGCCAGTTTAATAAACAGTAACACCCACTCCAGCTGGGCCAGCTGGGGTACTGTAGCCAGGCAGGTACTGCTGGCCAGTTTAATAAACAGTAAAACCCACTCCATCTGGGCCAGCTGGGGTACTGTAGCCAGGCAGGTACTGCTGGCCAGTTTAATAAACAGTAACACCCACTCCATCTGGGCCAGCTGGGATACTGTAGCCAGGCAGGTACTGCTGGCCAGTTTAATAAACAGTAACACCCACTCCATCTGGACACTGTGCTATCTAACCTCCACACGAGCTTCAATGCCATACAACACTCCTTCCGTGGCCTCCAACTGCTCTTAAACGCTAGTAAAACCAAATGCATGCTTTTCAACCGATCGCTGCCTGCACCCGCATGCCCGACTAGCATCACCACCCTGGATGGTTCCGACCTTGAATATGTGGACATCTATAAGTACCTAGGTGTCTGGCTAGACTGCAAACTCTCCTCCCAGACTCATATCAAACATCTCCAATCGAAAATCAAATCAAGAGTCGGCTTTCTATTCCGCAACAAAGCCTCCTTCACTCACCCCGCCAAGCTTACCCTAGTAAAACTGACTATCCTACCGATCCTTGACTTCGGCGATGTCATCTACAAAATGGCTTCCAACACTCTACTCAGCAAACTGGATGCAGTCTATCACAGTGCCATCCGTTTTGTCACTAAAGCACCTTATACCACCCACCACTGCGACTTGTATGCTCTAGTCGGCTGGCCCTCGCTACATATTCGTCGCCAGACCCACTGGCTCCAGGTCATCTACAAGTCCATGCTAGGTAAAGCTCCGCCTTATCTCAGTTCACTGGTCACGATGGCAACACCCATCCGTAGCACGCGCTCCAGCAGGTGTATCTCACTGATCATCCCTAAAACCAACACCTCATTTGGCCGCCATTCGTTCCAGTACTCTGCTGCCTGTGACTGGAACGAATTGCAAAATCGCTGAAGTTGGAGACTTTTATCTCCCTCACCAACTTCAAACATCAGCTATCTGAGCAGCTAACCGATCGCTGCAGCTGTACATAGTCTATTTGTAAATAGCCCACCCATTTTCACCTACCTCATCCCCATACTGTTTTTATTTATTTACTTTTCTGCTCTTTTGCACACCAATATCTCTACCTGTACATGACCATCTGATCATTTATCACTCCAGTGTTAATCTGCAAAATTGTAACTATTCACCTACCTCCTCATGCCTATTGCACACATTGTATATAGACTCCCCCTTTTTTCTACTGTGTTATTGACTTGTTAATTGTTTACTCCATGTGTAACTCTGTGTTGTCCCACTCCATCTGGGCCAGCTGGGGTCCTGTAGCCAGGCAGGTACTGCTGGCCAGTTTAATAAACAGTAACACCCACTCCATCTGGGCCAGCTGGGGTACTGTAGCCAGGCAGGTACTGCTGGCCAGTTTAAAAAACAGTAACACCCACTCCATCTGGGCCAGCTGGGGTACTGCTGGCCAGTTTAATAAACAGTAACACCCACTCCATCTGGTCCAGCTGGGGTACTGTAGCCAGGCAGGTACTGCTGGCCAGTTTAATAAACAGTAACACCCACTCCATCTGGGCCAGCTGGGGTACTGCTGGCCAGTTTAATAAACAGTAACAGCCACTCCATCTGGGCCAGCTGGGGTACTGTAGCCAGGCAGGTACTGCTGGCCAGTTTAATAAACAGTAACACCCACTCAATCTGGGCCAGCTGGGGTACTGCTGGCCAGTTTAATAAACAGTAACAGCCTCTCCATCTGGGCCAGCTGGGGTACTGCTGGCCAGTTTAATAAACAGTAACAGCCTCTCCATCTGGGCCAGCTGGGGTACTTCTGGCCAGTTTAATAAACAGTAATACCCACTCCATCTGGGCCAGCTGGGGTACTGTAGCCAGGCAGGTACTGCTGGCCAGTTTAATAAACAGTAACACCCTCTCCATCTGGGCCAGCTGGGGTACTGTAGCCAGGCAGGTACTGCTGGCCAGTTTAATAAACAGTAACACCCACTCCATCTGGGCCAGCTGGGATACTGTAGACAGGCAGGTACTGCTGGCCAGTTTAATAAACAGTAACACCCACTCCATCTGGGCCAGCTGGGGTACTGTAGCCAGGCAGGTACTGCTGGCCAGTTTAATAAACAGTAACACCCACTCCATCTGGGCCAACTGGGGTACTGTAGCCAGGCAGGTACCGCTGGCTAGTTTAATAAACAGTAACACCCACTCCATCTGGGCCAGCTGGGGTACTGTAGCCAGGCAGGTACCGCTGGCTAGTTTAATAAACAGTAACACCCACTCCATCTGGGCCAGCTGGGGTACTGTAGCCAGGCAGGTACTGCTGGCCAGTTTAATAAACAGTAACACCCACTCCATCTGGGCCAGCTGGGGTACTGCTGGCCAGTTTAATAAACAGTAACACCCACTCCATCTGGGCCAGCTGGGGTACTGTAGCCAGGCAGGTACCGCTGGCTAGTTTAATAAACAGTAACACCCACTCCATCTGGGCCAGCTGGGGTACTGTAGCCAGGCAGGTACTGCTGGCCAGTTTAATAAACAGTAACACCCTCTCCATCTGGGCCAGCTGGGGTACTGCTGGCCAGTTTAATAAACAGTAACACCCACTCCATCTGGGCCAGCTGGGGTACTGTAGCCAGGCAGGTACTGCTGGCCAGTTTAATAAACAGTAACACCCTCTCCATCTGGGCCAGCTGGGGTACTGTAGCCAGGCAGGTACTGCTGGCCAGTTTAATAAACAGTAACACCCACTCCATCTGGGCCAGCTGGGGTCCTGCTGGCCAGTTTAATAAACAGTAACACCCACTCCATCTGGGCCAGCTGGGGTCCTGTAGCCAGGCAGGTACTGCTAGCCAGTTTAATAAACAGTAACACCCACTCCATCTGGGCCAGCTGGGGTCCTGTAGCCAGGCAGGTACTGCTGGCCAGTTTAATAAACAGTAACACCCACTCCATCTGGGCCAGCTGGGGTCCTGTAGCCAGGCAGGTACTGCTGGCCAGTTTAATAAACAGTAACACCCACTCCATCTGGGCCAGCTGGGGTCCTGTAGCCAGGCAGGTACTGCTGGCCAGTTTAATAAACAGTAACACCCACTCCATCTGGGCCAGCTGGGGTCCTGTAGCCAGGCAGGTACTGCTGGCCAGTTTAATAAACAGTAACACCCACTCCATCTGGGCCAGCTGGGGTCCTGTAGCCAGGCAGGTACTGCTGGCCAGTTTAATAAACAGTAACACCCACTCCATCTGGGCCAGCTGGGGTCCTGTAGCCAGGCAGGTACTGCTGGCCAGTTTAATAAACAGTAACACCCTCTCCATCTGGGCCAGCTGGGGTCCTGTAGCCAGGCAGGTACTGCTGGCCAGTTTAATAAACAGTAACACCCACTCCATCTGGGCCAGCTGGGGTCCTGTAGCCAGGCAGGTACTGCTGGCCAGTTTAATAAACAGTAACACCCACTCCATCTGGGCCAGCTGGGGTCCTGTAGCCAGGCAGGTACTGCTGGCCAGTTTAATAAACAGTAACACCCACTCCATCTGGGCCAGCTGGGGTACTGTAGCCAGGCAGGTACTGCTGGCCAGTTTAATAAACAGTAACACCCTCTCCATCTGGGCCAGCTGGGGTCCTGTAGCCAGGCAGGTACTGCTGGCCAGTTTAATAAACAGTAACACCCACTCCATCTGGGCCAGCTGGGGTCCTGTAGCCAGGCAGGTACTGCTGGCCAGTTTAAAAAACAGTAACACCCACTCCATCTGGGCCAGCTGGGGTACTGCTGGCCAGTTTAATAAACAGTAACACCCACTCCATCTGGGCCAGCTGGGGTACTGCTGGCCAGTTTAATAAACAGTAACACCCACTCCATCTGGTCCAGCTGGGGTCCTGTAGCCAGGCAGGTACTGCTGGCCAGTTTAATAAACAGTAACACCCACTCCATCTGGGCCAGCTGGGGTCCTGTAGCCAGGCAGGTACTGCTGGCCAGTTTAATAAACAGTAACACCCACTCCATCTGGGCCAGCTGGGGTCCTGTAGCCAGGCAGGTACTGCTGGCCAGTTTAATAAACAGTAACACCCACTCCATCTGGGCCAGCTGGGGTACTGTAGCCAGGCAGGTACTGCTGGCCAGTTTAATAAACAGTAACACCCTCTCCATCTGAGCCAGCTGGGGTCCTGTAGCCAGGCAGGTACTGCTGGCCAGTTTAATAAACAGTAACACCCACTCCATCTGGGCCAGCTGGGGTACTGTAGCCAGGCAGGTACTGCTGGCCAGTTTAATAAACAGTAACACCCTCTCCATCTGGGCCAGCTGGGGTACTGTAGCCAGGCAGGTACTGCTGGCCAGTTTAATAAACAGTAACACCCACTCCATCTGGGCCAGCTGGGGTCCTGTAGCCAGGCAGGTACTGCTGGCCAGTTTAATAAACAGTAACACCCTCTCCATCTGGGCCAGCTGGGGTACTGTAGCCAGGCAGGTACTGCTGGCCAGTTTAATAAACAGTAACACCCACTCCATCTGGGCCAGCTGGGGTACTGTAGCCAGGCAGGTACTGCTGGCCAGTTTAATAAACAGTAACACCCACTCCATCTGGGCCAGCTGGGGTACTGTAGCCAGGCAGGTACTGCTGGCCAGTTTAATAAACAGTAACACCCACTCCATCTGGGCCAGCTGGGGTACTGTAGCCAGGCAGGTACTGTAGCCAGTTTAATAAACAGTAACACCCTCTCCATCTGGGCCAGCTGGGGTACTGCTGGCCAGTTTAATAAACAGTAACACCCTCTCCATCTGGGCCAGCTGGGGTCCTGTAGCCAGGCAGGTACTGCTGGCCAGTTTAATAAACAGTAACACCCACTCCATCTGGGCCAGCTGGGG
Organism: Oncorhynchus nerka; assembly: GCF_034236695.1. Taxonomy (NCBI): domain Eukaryota; kingdom Metazoa; phylum Chordata; class Actinopteri; order Salmoniformes; family Salmonidae; genus Oncorhynchus; species Oncorhynchus nerka. The sequence continues at coordinate 98,375,412 of NC_088419.1, read as the reverse complement.
TCCTGTAGCCAGGCAGGTACTGCTGGCCAGTTTAATAAACAGTAACACCCACTCCATCTGGGCCAGCTGGGGTCCTGTAGCCAGGCAGGTACTGCTGGCCAGTTTAATAAACAGTAACACCCACTCCATCTGGGCCAGGCAGGTACTGCTGGCCAGTTTAATAAACAGTAACACCCTCTCCATCTGGGCCAGCTGGGGTCCTGTAGCCAGGCAGGTACTGCTGGCCAGTTTAATAAACAGTAACACCCTCTCCATCTGGGCCAGCTGGGGTCCTGTAGCCAGGCAGGTACTGCTGGCCAGTTTAATAAACAGTAACACCCTCTCCATCTGGGCCAGCTGGGGTCCTGTAGCCAGGCAGGTACTGCTGGCCAGTTTAATAAACAGTAACACCCACTCCATCTGGGCCAGCTGGGGTCCTGTAGCCAGGCAGGTACTGCTGGCCAGTTTAATAAACAGTAACACCCACTCCATCTGGGCCAGCTGGGGTACTGCTGGCCAGTTTAATAAACAGTAACAGCCACTCCATCTGGGCCAGCTGGGGTACTGCTGGCCAGTTTAATAAACAGTAACACCCACTCCATCTGGGCCAGTTTTATGAAGTGTAATTGCTTATTACTGTAGTTGCTGTAGAGGCTTTTTTGTACATTCATTCATAATTGCGGCAGGGTAGCCTAGTGGTTAGAGCGTTGGACTGGTAACCGGAAGGTTGCAAGTTCAAACCCCCGAGCTGACAAGGTACAAATCTGTCGTTCTGCCCCTGAACAGGCAGTTAACCCACTGTTCCTAGGCTGTCATTGAAAATAACAATTTGTTCTTAACTGACTTGCCTGGTTAAATAAAGGTAAAATAAAATAAATAAAAATTAATTGATTTGATGGGTTGAACAATAACAGTACTCACCCCAAGGGTTGGGAGTAGATACAAGACCATAAGAAAGTATTCACACAACCCCTCTACAAACTACAGCCTTGCATTTAAAATGGATTATATTGAGATGTTGTGTCACTGGCCTACCCGATCACACTCAACTCTGGATCTCGAAACCAGTTCCAATGCATTTTTTTATTCCAACTCTAATAAATGTTTACAAATTCATTTAAAAATGAAAGACGGAAATGTCTTGAGTCAATAATTATTCAACCCCTTTGGTATGGCAAACCTAAATAAGTAAAATTATTACTTAATAGAGTCAATGTCCACTCCCCTGTCAGTTAAGAACAAATTCTTATTTTCAATGACGACCTAGCAACAGTGGGTTAACTGCCTTTTCAGGGGCAGAACGACAGATTTGTACCCTGTCAGCTCGGGGGTTTGAACTTGCAACCTTCCGGTTACCAGTCCAACGCTCTAACCACTAGGCTACCCTGCCATGTAGTGGGGTGGTAAGGAATTGAGGAAAATATTTCAAATATACACTACAAAGTATAAGAGTCGTATTTATGTCTACCTACCTGAAATGTTGGAAGAAGTGTGCTGAAACGTTAGGAAAAATAGGATACACCGTTTTAAAAAATAAATCAATTACCCCCCACCACCAATTTCCACCACTTTGTAGAAGGACCCATACAGTGTAAGGACTAGGGAGCCATTTGGGACGCAGACCTCAACTTCCCATTGTTGTTCTTCACTTCCTTCCTCAAAGAACATTTTGCACTCCATGATGAATAAGGCATTTCAAACCTTTTAAATGATGCATCCAGCCCTGTGTGTAAAACTAAGCACTTTCAGCAGGGATAGATAAAATAGCTGGTATGTTCTCTTTGACTGACGGGTGCTGGGAGGAATTATTTGAGCCGATAGGGCTAAATGCAGACCAGGCAGAGAGACTGAGGGGGAACAGGAGCAGATGCATTAGGCCTATGGTAAGGGATGGGTGGATGGTTGGGTACAGTCCCATGATGCTGTCAAGATCTTTAACATGATTTATTCAACATGCTTTTCTATTGGTTAGCCATTGTGCTGAACGATTATTTAGCCCTGTGGCAGAAGGTAAGGGTTTTCTGTGATGAAGTAGAAAACTGTGGCTATAGCAGCATCAAGATGGACTAATACAGTACAGCACCAAGCTGGACTAATACAGTACAGCATCAAGCTGGACTAATATAGTACAGCACCAAGCTGGACTAATACAGTACAGCACCAAGCTGGACTAATACAGTACAGCACCTACCTGGACTAATACAGTACAGCACCAAGCTGGACTAATACAGTACAGCACCAAGCTGGACTAATACAGTACAGCACCAAGCTGGACTAATACAGTACAGCATCAAGTTGGACTAATACAGTACAGCACCAAGCTGGACTAATACAGTACAGCACCAAGCTGGACTAATACAGTACAGTACAGCATCAAGCTGGACTAATACAGTACAGCACCAAGCTGGACTAATACATGACAGCACCAAGCTGGACTAACACAGTACAGCACCAAGCTGGACTAATACAGTACAGCATCAAGCTGGACTAATACAGTACAGCACCATGCTGGACTAATACAGTACAGCATCAAGCTGGACTAATACAGTACAACACCAAGCTGGACTAATACAGTACAGCACCAAGCTGGACTAATACAGTACAGCATCAAGCTGGACTAATACAGTACAGCACCATGCTGGACTAATACAGTACAGCATCAAGCTGGACTAATACAGTACAGCACCAAGCTGGACTAATACAGTACAGCATCAAGCTGGACTAATACAGTACAGCACCAAGCTGGACTAATACAGTACAGCATCAAGCTGGACTAATACAGTACAGTACAGCATCAAGCTGGACTAATACAGTACAGCACCAAACTGGACTAATACAGTACAGTACAGCATCACCCTGGACTAATACAGTACAGTACAGCACCAAGCTGGACTAATACAGTACAGTACAGCACCAAGCTGGACTAATACAGTACAGTACAGCATCAAGCTGGACTAATACAGTACAGCACCAAGCTGGACTAATACAGTACAGCACCAAGCTGGACTAATACAGTACAGCATCAAGTTGGACTAATACAGTACAGCACCAAGCTGGACTAATACAGTACATCACCAAGCTGGACTAATACAGTACAGTACAGCATCAAGCTGGACTAATACAGTACAGCACCAAGCTGGACTAATACATGACAGCACCAAGCTGGACTAATACAGTACAGCACCAAGCTGGACTAATACAGTACAGCATCAAGCTGGACTAATACAGTACAGCACCATGCTGGACTAATACAGTACAGCATCAAGCTGGACTAATACAGTACAGCACCAAGCTGGACTAATACAGTACAGCACCAAGCTGGACTAATACAGTACAGCACCAAGCTGGACTAATACAGTACAGCATCAAGCTGGACTAATACAGTACAGCACCAAGCTGGACTAATACAGTACAGCACCAAGCTGGACTAATACAGTACAGTACAGCATCAAGCTGGACTAATACAGTACAGCACCAAGCTGGACTAATACAGTACAGTACAGCACCAAGCTGGACTAATACAGTACAGTACAGCATCAAGCTGGACTAATACAGTACAGCACCAAGCTGGACTAATACAGTACAGTACAGCACCAAGCTGGACTAATACAGTACAGTACAGCACCAAGCTGGACTAATACAGTACAGCATCAAGCTGGACTAATACAGTACAGTACAGCATCAAGCTGGACTAATACAGTACAGTACAGCATCAAGCTGGACTAATACAGTACAGCATCAAGCTGGACTAATACAGTACAGTACAGCACCAAGCTGGACTAATACAGTACAGTACAGCACCAAGCTCGACTAATACAGTACAGCATCAAGCTGGACTAATACAGTACAGTACAGCATCAAGCTGCACTAATACAGTACAGTACAGCACCAAGCTGGACTAATACAGTACAGCATCAAGCTGGACTAATACAGTACAGTACCGCATCAAGCTGGACTAATACAGTACAGTACAGCATCAAGCTGGACTAATACAGTACAGTACAGCACCAAGCTGGACTAATACAGTACAGTACAGCATCAAGCTGGACTAATACAGTACAGTACAGCATCAAGCTGGACTAATACAGTACAGCACCAAGCTGGACTAATACAGTACAGCACCAAGCTGGACTAATACAGTACAGTACAGCATCAAGCTGGACTAATACAGTACAGTACAGCATCAAGCTGGACTAATACAGTACAGTACAGCATCAAGCTGGACTAATACAGTACAGTACAGCACCAAGCTGGACTAATAAAGTACAGCATCAAGCTGGACTAATACAGTACAGCACCAAGCTGGACTAATACAGTACAGCATCAAGCTGGACTAATACAGTACAGTACAGCATCAAGCTGGACTAATACAGTACAGTACAGCATCAAGCTGTACTAATACAGTACAGTACAGCATCACCCTGGACTAATACAGTACAGTACAGCACCAAGCTGGACTAATACAGTACAGTACAGCATCAAGCTGGACTAATGTAGTACAGCACCAAGCTGGACTAATACAGTACAGTACAGCATCAAGCTGGACTAATACAGTACAGCACCAAGCTGGACTAATACAGTACAGTACAGCACCAAGCTGGACTAATACAGTACAGCATCAAGCTGGACTAATACAGTACAGTACAGCATCAAGCTGGACTAATACATTACAGTACAGCACCAAGCTGGACTAATACAGTACAGCATCAAGCTGCACTAATACAGTACAGTACAGCACCAAGCTGGACTAATACAGTACAGCATCAAGCTGGACTAATACAGTACAGTACAGCATCAAGCTGGACTAATACAGTACAGTACAGCATCAAGCTGGACTAATACAGTACAGTACAGCATCAAGCTGGACTAATACAGTACAGTACAGCACCAAGCTGGACTAATACAGTACAGTACAGCATCAAGCTGGACTAATAAAGTACAGCATCAAGCTGGACTAATACAGTACAGCACCAAGCTGGACTAATACAGTACAGCATCAAGCTGGACTAATACAGTACAGTACAGCACCAAGCTGGACTAATACAGTACAGCATCAAGCTGGACTAATAAAGTACAGCACCAAGCTGGACTAATACAGTACAGCATCAAGCTGGACTAATACAGTACAGTACAGCATCAAGCTGGACTAATACAGTACAGCACTAAGCTGGACTAATACAGTACAGCACCAAGCTGGACTAATACAGTACAGTACAGCATCAAGCTGGACTAATACAGTACAGTACAGCATCAAGCTGGACTAATACAGTACAGTACAGCACCAAACTGGACTAATACAGTACAGTACAGCATCAAGCTGGACTAATACAGTACAGCACTAAGCTGGACTAATACAGTACAGTACAGCACCAAGCTGGACTAATACAGTACAGTACAGCACCAAGCTGGACTAATACAGTACAGCATCAAGCTGGACTAATACAGTACAGTACCGCATCAAGCTGGACTAATACAGTACAGTACAGCATGAAGCTGGACTAATACAGTACAGTACAGCATCAAGCTGGACTAATACAGTACAGCACCAAGCTGGACTAATACAGTACAGCATCAAGCTGGACTAATACAGTACAGTACAGCACCAAGCTGGACTAATACATTACAGTACAGCACCAAGCTGGACTAATACAGTACAGTACAGCATCAAGCTGGACTAATACAGTACAGTACAGCATCAAGCTGGACTAATACAGTACAGCACTAAGCTGGACTAATAAAGTACAGCATCAAGCTGGACTAATACAGTACAGCACCAAGCTGGACTAATACAGTACAGCACCAAGCTGGACTAATACAGTACAGCATCAAGCTGGACTAATGCAGTACAGTACAGCATCAAGCTGGACTAATACAGTACAGTACAGCATCAAGCTGGACTAATACAGTACAGTACAGCATCAAGCTGGACTAATACAGTACAGCATCAAGCTGGACTAATACAGTACAGTACAGCATCAAGCTGTACTAATACAGTACAGTACAGCATCACCCTGGACTAATACAGTACAGTACAGCACCAAGCTGGACTAATACAGTACAGTAGAGCATCAAGCTGGACTAATATAGTACAGCAACAAGCTGGACTAATACAGTACAGTACAGCACCAAGCTGGACTAATACAGTACAGCACCAAGCTGGACTAATACAGTACAGCAACAAGCTGGACTAATACAGTACAGTACAGCATCAAGCTGGACTAATACAGTACAGTACAGCACCAAACTGGACTAATACAGTACAGTACAGCATCAAGCTGGACTAATACAGTACAGCACTAAGCTGGACTAATACAGTACAGTACAGCACCAAGCTGGACAAATACAGTACAGTACAGCACCAAGCTGGACTAATACAGTACAGTACAGCACCAAGCTGGACTAATACAGTACAGCATCAAGCTGGACTAATACAGTACAGTACCACATCAAGCTGGACTAATACAGTACAGTACAGCATCAAGCTGGACTAATACAGTACAGTACAGCATCAAGCTGGACTAATACAGTACAGCATCAAGCTGGACTAATACAGTACAGTACAGCACCAAGCTGGACTAATACAGTACAGCATCAAGCTGGACTAATACAGTACAGTACAGCATCAAGCTGGACTAATACAGTACAGTACAGCATCAAGCTGGACTAATACAGTACAGTACAGCATCAAGCTGGACTAATACAGTACAGCATCAAGCTGGACTAATAAAGTACAGCATCAAGCTGGACTAATACAGTACAGCATCAAGCTGGACTAATACAGTACAGCACCAAGCTGGACTAATACAGTACAGCATCAAGCTGGACTAATACAGTACAGTACAGCACCAAGCTGGACTAATACAGTACAGCATCAAGCTGGACTAATACAGTACAGCACCAAGCTGGACTAATACAGTACAGTACAGCATCAAGCTGGACTAATACAGTACAGCATCAAGCTGGACTAATACAGTACAGTACAGCACCAAGCTGGACTAATACAGTACAGCATCAAGCTGGACTAATACAGTACAGTACAGCATCAAGCTGGACTAATACAGTACAGTACAGCACCAAGCTGGACTAATACAGTACAGTACAGCATCAAGCTGGACTAATACAGTACAGTACAGCACCAAGCTGGACTAATACAGTACAGTACAGCACCAAGCTGGACTAATACAGTACAGTACAGCATCAAGCTGGACTAATACAGTACAGTACAGCACCAAGCTGGACTAATACAGTACAGTACAGCACCAAGCTGGACTAATACAGTACAGCATCAAGCTGGACTAATACAGTACAGCACCAAGCTGGACTAATACAGTACAGCATCAAGCTGGACTAATACAGTACAGTACAGCATCAAGCTGGACTAATAAAGTACAGTACAGCATCAAGCTGGACTAATACAGTACAGTACAGCATCAAGCTGGACTAATACAGTACAGCACCAAGCTGGACTAATACAGTACAGTACAGCATCAAGCTGGACTAATACAGTACAGTACAGCATCAAGCTGGACTAATACAGTACAGTACAGCATCAAGCTGTACTAATACAGTACAGTACAGCATCACCCTGGACTAATACAGTACAGTACAGCACCAAGCTGGACTAATACAGTACAGTACAGCATCAAGCTGGACTAATGTAGTACAGCACCAAGCTGGACTAATACAGTACAGTACAGCATCAAGCTGGACTAATACAGTACAGTACAGCATCAAGCTGGACTAATACAGTACAGTACAGCATCAAGCTGGACTAATGTAGTACAGCACCAAGCTGGACTAATACAGTACAGTACAGCATCAAGCTGGACTAATACAGTACAGCATCAAGCTGGACTAATACAGTACAGTACAGCATCAAGCTGGACTAATATAGTACAGCAACAAGCTGGACTAATACAGTACAGTACAGCACCAAGCTGGACTAATACAGTACAGCACCAAGCTGGACTAATACAGTACAGCACCAAGCTGGACTAATACAGTACAGTACAGCATCAAGCTGGACTAATACAGTACAGTACAGCACCAAACTGGACTAATACAGTACAGTACAGCATCAAGCTGGACTAATACAGTACAGCACTAAGCTGGACTAATACAGTACAGTACAGCACCAAGCTGGACTAATACAGTACAGTACAGCACCAAGCTGGACTAATACAGTACAGTACAGCACCAAGCTGGACTAATACAGTACAGCATCAAGCTGGACTAATACAGTACAGTACCACATCAAGCTGGACTAATACAGTACAGTACAGCATCAAGCTGGACTAATACAGTACAGTACAGCATCAAGCTGGACTAATACAGTACAGCATCAAGCTGGACTAATACAGTACAGTACAGCACCAAGCTGGACTAATACAGTACAGCATCAAGCTGGACTAATACAGTACAGCACCAAGCTGGACTAATACAGTACAGTACAGCATCAAGCTGGACTAATGTAGTACAGCACCAAGCTGGACTAATACAGTACAGTACAGCATCAAGCTGGACTAATACAGTACAGTACAGCATCAAGCTGGACTAATGTAGTACAGCACCAAGCTGGACTAATACAGTACAGTACAGCATCAAGCTGGACTAATAAAGTACAGTACAGCATCAAGCTGGACTAATACAGTACAGTACAGCATCAAGCTGGACTAATACAGTACAGTACAGCATCAAGCTGGACTAATACAGTACAGTACAGCATCAAGCTGGACTAATACAGTACAGTACAGCATCAAGCTGGACTAATACAGTACAGTACAGCATCAAGCTGGACTAATACAGTACAGTACAGCATCAAGCTGGACTAATACAGTACAGTACAGCATCAAGCTGGACTAATAAAGTACAGTACAGCATCAAGCTGTACTAATACAGTACAGTACAGCATCACCCTGGACTAATACAGTACAGTACAGCACCAAGCTGGACTAATACAGTACAGTACAGCATCAAGCTGGACTAATGTAGTACAGCACCAAGCTGGACTAATACAGTACAGTACAGCATCAAGCTGGACTAATACAGTACAGTACAGCATCAAGCTGGACTAATACAGTACAGCACAGCGCTGGACTAATACAGTACAGTACAGCATCAAGCTGGACTAATACAGTACAGTACAGCATCAAGCTGGACTAATACAGTACATCATCAAGCTGGACTAATACAGTACAGCACCAAGCTGGACTAATACAGTACAGCACCAAGCTGGACTAATACAGTACAGTACAGCATCAAGCTGGACTAATACAGTACATCATCAAGCTGGACTAATACAGTACAGCACCAAGCTGGACTAATACAGTACAGCACCAAGCTGGACTAATACAGTACAGTACAGCATCAAGCTGGATTAATACAGTACAGCACCAAACTGGACTAATACAGTACAGTACAGCATCAAGCTGGACTAATACAGTACAGTACAGCATCAAGCTGGACTAATACAGTACATCATCAAGCTGGACTAATACAGTACAGCATCAAGCTGGACTAATAAAGTACAGTACAGCATCAAGCTGGACTAATAAAGTACAGCATCAAGCTGGACTAATACAGTACAGTACAGCATCAATCTGGACTAATACAGTACAGTACAGCATCACCCTGGACTAATACAGTACAGTACAGCACCAAGCTGGACTAATACAGTACAGTACAGCATCAAGCTGGACTAATGTAGTACAGCACCAAGCTGGACTAATACAGTACAGTACAGCATCAAGCTGGACTAATACAGTACAGTACAGCATCAAGCTGGACTAATACAGTACAGCACCAAGCTGGACTAATACAGTACAGCATCAAGCTGGACTAATACAGTACAGTACAGCATCAAGCTGGACTAATACAGTACAGTACAGCATCACCCTGGACTAATACAGTACAGTACAGCACCAAGCTGGACTAATACAGTACAGTACAGCATCAAGCTGGACTAATGTAGTACAGCACCAAGCTGGACTAATACAGTACAGTACAGCATCAAGCTGGACTAATACAGTACAGCACCAAGCTGGACTAATACAGTACAGCATCAAGCTGGACTAATACAGTACAGCATCAAGCTGGACTAATACAGTACAGTACAGCATCAAGCTGGACTAATACAGTACAGTACAGCATCAAGCTGTACTAATATAGTACAGTACAGCATCACCCTGGACTAATACAGTACAGTACAGCACCAAGCTGGACTAATACAGTACAGTACAGCATCAAGCTGGACTAATGTAGTACAGCACCAAGCTGGACTAATACAGTACAGTACAGCATCAAGCTGGACTAATACAGTACAGTACAGCATCAAGCTGGACTAATACAGTACAGTACAGCACCAAGCTGGACTAATACAGTACAGTACAGCATCAAGCTGGACTAATACAGTACAGCAACAAGCTGGACTAATACAGTACAGTACAGCACCAAGCTGGACTAATACAGTACAGCACCAAGCTGGACTAATACAGTACAGTACAGCATCAAGCTGGACTAATACAGTACAGTACAGCATCAAGCTGGACTAATACAGTACAGCACAGCGCTGGACTAATACAGTACAGTACAGCATCAAGCTGGACTAATACAGTACAGTACAGCATCAAGCTGGACTAATACAGTACATCATCAAGCTGGACTAATACAGTACAGCACCAAGCTGGACTAATACAGTACAGCACCAAGCTGGACTAATACAGTACAGTACAGCATCAAGCTGGACTAATACAGTACATCATCAAGCTGGACTAATACAGTACAGCATCAAGCTGGACTAATACAGTACAGCACCAAGCTGGACTAATACAGTACAGTACAGCATCAAGCTGGACTAATACAGTACAGCACCAAGCTGGACTAATACAGTACAGTACAGCATCAAGCTGGACTAATACAGTACAGCACCAAACTGGACTAATACAGTACAGTACAGCATCAAGCTGGACTAATACAGTACAGCACCAAACTGGACTAATACAGTACAGTACAGCATCAAGCTGGACTAATACAGTACAGTACAGCATCAAGCTGGACTAATACAGTACATCATCAAGCTGGACTAATACAGTACAGCACCAAGCTGGACTAATACAGTACAGCACCAAGCTGGACTAATACAGTACAGCACCAAGCTGGACTAATACAGTACAGCATCAAGCTGGACTAATACAGTACAGCACCAAACTGGAATAATACAGTACAGTACAGCATCAAGCTGGACTAATACAGTACAGTACAGCATCAAGCTGGACTAATACAGTACAGCATCAAGCTGGACTAATACAGTACAGCACCAAGCTGGACTAATACAGTACAGCACCAAGCTGGACTAATACAGTACAGTACCAAGCTGGACTAATACAGTACAGTACAGCATCAAGCTGCACTAATACAGTACAGTACAGCACCAAGCTGGACTAATACAGTACAGCATCAAGCTGGACTAATACAGTACAGTACAGCATCAAGCTGGACTAATACAGTACAGTACAGCATCAAGCTGGACTAATACAGTACAGTACAGCATCAAGCTGGACTAATACAGTACAGTACAGCATCAAGCTGGACTAATACAGTACAGCACCAAGCTGGACTAATACAGTACAGCACCAAGCTGGACTAATACAGCACAGCATCAAGCTGGACTAATACAGTACAGTACAGCATCAAGATGGACTAATAAAGTACAGTACAGCATCGAGCTGGACTAATACAGTACAGCACCAAGCTGGACTAATACAGTACAGTACAGCATCAAGCTGGACTAATACAGTACAGTACAGCACCAAGCTGGACTAATACAGTACAGCATCAAGCTGGACTAATACAGTACAGTACCGCATCAAGCTGGACTAATACAGTACAGTACAGCATCAAGCTGGACTAATACGGTACAGTACAGCATCAAGCTGGACTAATACAGTACAGCATCAAGCTGGACTAATACAGTACAGTACAGCACCAAGCTGGACTAATACAGTACAGCATCAAGCTGGACTAATATAGTACAGTACAGCATCAAGCTGGACTAATACAGTACAGTACAGCATCAAGCTGGACTAATACAGTACAGTACAGCATCAAGCTGGACTAATACAGTACAGTACAGCATCAAGCTGGACTAATGTAGTACAGCACCAAGCTGGACTAATACAGTACAGCACCAAGCTGGACTAATACAGTACAGCACCAAGCTGGACTAATACAGTACAGCACCAAGCTGGACTAATACAGTACAGTACAGCATCAATCTGGACTAATACAGTACAGTACAGCATCACCCTGGACTAATACAGTACAGTACAGCACCAAGCTGGACTAATACAGTACAGTACAGCATCAAGCTGGACTAATGTAGTACAGCACCAAGCTGGACTAATACAGTACAGTACAGCATCAAGCTGGACTAATACAGTACAGCACCACACTAATACAGCATACAGCATCAAGCTGGACTAATGTAGTACAGCACCAAGCTGGACTAATACAGTACAGTACAGCATCAAGCTGGACTAATACAGTACAGCAACAAGCTGGACTAATACAGTACAGCATCAAGCTGGACTAATACAGTACAGTACAGCATCAATCTGGACTAATACAGTACAGTACAGCATCACCCTGGACTAATACAGTACAGTACAGCACCAAGCTGGACTAATACAGTACAGTACAGCATCAACCTGGACTAATACAGTACAGTACAGCACCAAGCTGGACTAATACAGTACAGTACAGCATCAAGCTGGACTAATGTAGTACAGCACCAAGCTGGACTAATACAGTACAGCATCAAGCTGGACTAATACAGTACAGCATCAAGCTGGACTAATACAGTACAGTACAGCATCAAGCTGGACTAATACAGTACAGTACAGCACCAAGCTGGACTAATACAGTACAGCATCAAGCTGGACTAATACAGTACAGCATCAAGCTGGACTAATACAGTACAGTACAGCAGCTTATGAAATGGCATTGTGTGTGAGCAAATCTGATGTTGAGCAAATGTAACTTTGATTCACTAGGCTGGTAGAGCAGATGTAACTTTGATTCACTAGGCTGGTAGAGCTACAGTCGTTCCAGCTAGACTAGTATGTGACACAACCAACAAGGACCGTACTTCATCAGGCTGGGCTACTGCTGCATTGTGCTGTCAGATGCAAACAAAACAAAAATAACTTTGAAAATAGTCCGATTTTTTATTCCCTCTGGTATAGCCAAATTTAGAGATATGCACTTCCTCTTGCAAAGTCCTGGAATAAAGATCCTCCAAGACAGAACAATCATACACAAAATGCACCAGAGCTTTAGAACAGGCCCTGTACCAGAAAAATACGTGTTGGGAGCTAGGTAGGTAGTTAGATCGTTAGATAGGCAGGTAGGTAGGTAGAGGGGGAGGTAGGTCGGTAGATAGGCAGGTAGGTAGAGAGGTAGAGAGGTAGAGAGGCAGGAAGGTAGGTCGGAAGAGAGGTAGGTAGGTAGAGAGGTAGGTCGGCAGGTAGAGAGGTAGGTCGGTAGATCGGTAGAGAGGCAGGCAGGTAGGTAGAGAGGCAGGCAGGTAAAGAGGCAGAGAGAGAGAGAGGGTGAGGTAGGGTGGGGGTAGAGCGGTGGGGGGAGGTGGGGGTAGGTGGGTAGGTGGGTGGGTGGGTGGGTGGGTGGGTGGGTGGGTGGGTGGGTGGGTGGGTGGGGGTGGATGGGTGGGTGGGTGGGTGGGTGGGTGGGTGGGTGGGTGGGTGGGTGGGTGGGTGGGTGGGTGGGAGGTGGGTGGGAGGTGGGTGGGTGGGTGGGTGGGTGGGTGTGTAGGAGGTGGGTGGGGGGTGGGTGGGTGGGTGGGTGGGGTGGGTGGGGGTGGGTGGGTGGGTGGGAGGTGGGTGGGTGGGTGGGTGGGTGGGTGGGTGGGTGGGTGGGTGGGTGGGTGGGTGGGTGGGTGGGTGGGTGTGGGTGGGTGGGGGAGGTGGGTAGGGTGGGTGGGGGGTAGGTAGGTAGGTAGGTAGGTAGGTAGGTAGGTAGGTAGGTAGGTAGGTAGGTAGAGAGGTAGGTAGGTAGGGTGAATACTGGCTGGAATAGACACCGGACTGTGCTCAGTATGGATGGTTCAGTTTGGCCATGTTGTTCAGACAGAAGGAGTATTCTCCCCAACTCCCAGCTCTGTGTCACTGTGATAGACCAGCCTTGTCTGGGAAGTTTCCCATTCAAATCAACCTGACTGCCATGAATCAGCCAGACCAACCCAGCACCTCTATGCAGCGTCAAATCCAGATTAAATATGACCAGGAATTTATTTCTCCCCTCTGACAAGCAATTAGTTCATTCTCCAAAAAGTGATGCATCATCTCGTTGTGATTTTATTTGGTTCTACTGACAGAGAGAAGGCCTTGGCAGCCAATTACTGTTATATAGAACAAGACAGATGCACAGAGAGAACGACAGACATACTCCGGGAACCCCTCACCTGACAGAGCTGTGAAGATAGTTTCATTAGCGCTCAGTTTGAATGGCCTGCCAAACAGAACCTTGAACCAACAGTACGTTACATAATTCCCACCTCGACACTATAACTTCACCCTGGATGTTCAGAGAGACAGGAAGATACTGTTTTGTTTTCACGTTTTATCCAATATGTATGCATATTATGTTCCTATCAGGTATATTGAGTAGGTGGGTGGATAGACACAGTACCGTGGGGAAAGATACTCTGTGGGGAAAGATTCCCCAGTACCGTGGGGAAAGAGAACTCTGATAGACACACAGCTATACATAGTGAGTGGCTGAGTGACACGGGAGCCGGTAGCTGCCACAACACAGCAGTACCTCACGCCAAGCATATTACCAATCCTGGCCTGTCTACATTTTGCCCAAGTACAGGAGGTGATCCAACAGGAATAGACTGAGGGAAGGAAGTTAGAGCAGGGAAATCACTCCCACTGAGAGGAGAGAAAGTAGAGAGCTCAAACGTTTCCCCAACTATAGGAAAAGCACAGAGCACCAAGAAATCAGTAGTCCGTCAAATGTATATAAGCTGGAAGTAGAAGCCTGTCTGTCGTTGTCCATTAGTTTCCTCCAATTAGTGGACGGGTTGTTAGGGTTACGGAAAAATAATAAACAAGTAATACATTTCAAATAATATATATATATATATATATATATATATGGGGGATTGGAGATGATACAGACAATTTAATTGATGGAAGTCACAATCTGTCTGCAGTATTAAAGCTGATCCACCCTGATCTGTTTCGCCTGTCTTGTGCTTGTGCAGGTTGAGAGCTTCAAGTTCCTTGGTCTCCACATCCCCAACAAACATCACCAACAAACTAACCTGGTCCAAACACACCAAGACAGTAGTGAAGAGGACACGAGAAAAACCTATTCCCCCTCAGGAGACTGAAAAGATTTGGCATGGGCCCTCAGATCCTCAAAAGGTTCTACAGTTGCACCATCGAGAGCATCCTGACCGGTTGCATCACTGCCTGGTATGGCAACTGCTCGGCCTTCGATCGCATGTCACTACAGAGGGTAGTGCGTACGGCCCAGAACATCACTGGGGCCAAGCTTCCTGCCATCCAGGACCTCTATATAAGGCGGTGTCAGAGGAAGGCCGTGAAAATTGTCAAAGACTCCAGCCACCCTAGTCATAGAATGTTCTCTCTACTACCGCACCGCAAGTGGTACCGGAGCATGAAGTCTAGGTCCAAGAGGCTTCTAAAACAGTTTCTACCCCCAAGCCATTAGACTCCTGAACATCTAGTCAAATGGCTACCCAGTAAATTTGCAATCCCCCCACTTTTTACACCGCTGCTACTCTCTGTTGTTATCATCTATGCATAGTCACTTTAATAACTCTACCTACATGTACATACTACCTCAAATAACCGGTGCCCCCGCACATTGACACTGTATCGGTACCCCCCTGTATATAGTCTCGCTATTGTTATTTTACTGCTGCTCTTTAATTACTTTTCTCTTATTCTTATCCATATTTTTTTTTTAACTGCATTGTTGGTTAGGGGCTCGTAAGTAAGCATTTCACTGTAAGGTCTACACCTGTTGTATTCAGTGCATGTGACTAATAACACCCACCAGGTGTCTCCTATTTTAGGAGACTTTATACCTGAGTTTTCTGTCTGTCTTTTGCCAGATTGTGTTGTTTTGTCAGGTCTTACCAGCATTTTCCAGTTCCTGTTTCCTAGTTCTTGTTTTCTAGTCTTCCCTGTTGCGAATGTTCTGCCTGTCCTGACATTGAGACTGCCTGCCGTTCTGTCACTGATTGACTCTGTCTTGGATTACGAACTTCTGCCTGCCCTCGACCTGCCCAATGCCTGTCCCTTTGTTTCTAATAAATATCCTGAAAACCAAACTATCTGCCTCCTGTGTCTGCATTTGGGTCATATCCTGCGTCGTGATACCCAGTAACAAACACAATATTAAAGATGATCTACCCCCTAACAAACACAATATTAAAGATGATCTACCCCTACTGTAACAAACACAATATTAAAGATGATCTACCCCCTACTGTAACAAACACAATATTAAAGCTGATCTACCCCCTAACAAACACAATATTAAAGATGATCTACCCCCTAACAAACACAATATTAAAGATGGTCTACCCCCTAACAAACACAATATTAAAGCTGATCTACCCCCTAACAAAAACAACATTAAAGATGATCTACCCCCTAACAAACACAATATTAAAGATGATTTACCCCACAGAAGGCCTGTGTCCCAAATGGCACTCTATTCCCTACATCAGGAATATAACATCTCCAATCCTGTTCCTGGAGAGCTACAGTCCTACAGGATTTTGCTCCACTCCCAATTGTATCTAACCCGATTCAGCTTGTCAAGCCCGTTTTCCTGATGGAGAATTTAGGCGTACGAGTGTTTTAACGATGCATCTTTTCTACAACGGACAAATATGCAACATACGTTTCCCACGCAGACTGAATGTTGGCTAAATGCGTTGTTCAGGCTAGGATAGAATCGAAAGAAAGGTAACGCTGCTCTCAGATCAGCTTTATGGCTGAGCGATAGGCAAGATGCAATAGATGGTAGAAAATACATTATATACATATTAGATGAGTATTGCAAGATATGAAAACATTATTAAAGTGGTCTTATTAAAGTGACTAGTGATTTCAAGTCTGTATGTACTGTAGTCATCAGCCTCTCTGTGTTAGTGATGACAGTTAAACAGTCTGATGGCCTTGAGATAGAAGATGTTTTTCAGTCTCTCGGTCCGAGCTTTGATGCACCTGTACTGACCTCGCCTTCTGGATGGTAGTGGGGTGAACAGGCAGTGGCTCGGGTGGTTGTTGTCCTTGATGATGGGGTGGCAGGGTAGCCTATGGGGCGGCAGGGTAGCCTAATGGCTAGAGTGCTGGACTAGTAACCGGAAGGTTGCAAGCTCAAACCCCTGAGCTGACAAGGTAAAAATCTGTCGTTCTGCCCCTGAACAGGCAGTTAACCCACTGTTCCTAGGCCGTCATTGAAAATAAGAATTTGTTCTTTAACTGAAGGTAAAAAATATATATAAAGGTAAAAAAATGATATTTTTGGCCTTCCTGTGACATAGATAGGTGTTTTGGAGGACAGGTAGTTTGCCCCCAGTGATGCATTGTGCAGATCGCAGCACCCTCTGGAGAGCCTTGCGGATGTGGGCGGTGCAGTTGCCGTACCAGGCGGTGATATAGCAAGATAGTAAAAATCTGTAAGAATTTGTGAGGGTTTTAGGTGACAAGCCAAATTGCTTCAGCCTCCTGAGGTTGAAGAGGCGTTATTGCGCCTTCTTCACCACACAGTCTGTGTGGGTGGACCATTTCAGTTTATCCGTGATGTGTACACCAAGGAACTTGAAACTTTCCACCTTCTCCACTGCTTTCCCGTCGATGTAGATAGGGTGGTGTTCCCTCTGCTGTTTCCTGTAGTCCACAATCATCTGCTTTGTTTTGTTGACTTTGAATGAGAGGCTGTTTTCCTGACACCACACTCCGAGTGCCCTCACCTCCTCGTCATTGTTGGTAATCAAGCCCACTACGGTTGATTCGTCTCAAACTTAAAGATTAAGTTGGAGGCGTGCATGACCACGCAGTCATGTGTGAACAGGGAGTACAGGAGGGGGCTGAGCACGCACCCTTGTGGGAACCCAGTGCTGAGGATCAGCAAAGTGGAGATGTTGTTTCCTACCTTTTTACCACCTGGGGGCAGCCCATCAAGAAGTCCAGGACAGAAATACACGAGACAGGATTGAAACCTAGGGCCTCAAGCTTAATGATGAGCTTGGAGGATAAAATGTTGTTTAATGCTGAGCTGTAGTCAATGAACAGCATTCTTACATAGGTATTCCTCTTGTCCAGATGGATTAGGGCAGTGTGCAGTGTGATTGCGATTGCATCATCTGTGGACCTATTGGGGCGGTATGCAAATTTAAGTGGTTCTAGGGTGGCCGGTAAGGTGGAGGTGATATGATCCTTGACTAGTCTCTCAAAGCACTTCATGATGACAGACGTGAGTGCTACGGGGCCGATAGTCATTTAGTTCAGTTACCTTTGCCTTCTTGGGTACAGGAACAATGGTGGACATCTTGAAACATGTGGGGACAGCAGACTGGGCTAGGGAGAGATTGAATATGTCCGTAAACACACCAGCCAGCTGGGCTGCCGGTTGAATGCTGTGTTGAACGTTTCAGTGTTGAACGAATGCTGCCATCTATCCACGGTTTCTGGTTAGGGTAGGTTTTAATAGTCACAGTGGGTACAACATCTAAAATGCACTTCCTTATAAACTCAATCACCGAATCAGTGTATAAATCAAAAATCTGAGGCTACCTAGAACATTCCCCAGTCTGCGTGATAAAACAATCTTGAAGTTGTGGATTCCGAATAGTCAGACCAGCGTTAAATAGTTATTGTCACGGGTACATCCTGTTTGAGTTTCTGCTTATAGGACGGGAGGAGCAAAATGGAGTCGTGGTGAGATTTGCCGAAGAGAGGCCGGGAGAGGGCCTTGTATGCATCATGGAAGTTAGAGTAGCAGTGATTCCCTGCATGTGCTACAATCAATATGCTGAGAGAATTTAGGTAGCCTTGTTCTCAAATTTGCTTTGTTAAAATCCCCAGCTACAATAAATGCAGCCTCAGGATATATAGTTTCCAGTTTGCATTTGAGGGCCGTCGTGCTATCGGCTTGAGGGGGGGATATACACGGCTGTGATAATAACTAACGAGAATTCTCTTGGGATATAATATGGTCGGCATTTGAATGTGAGGAATTCTAGGTCAGGTGAACAAAAGGACTTGAGTACCTGCATGTTGTTACGATTACCCAATGAGTCGTTAATGATGAAGCATTCTTCCCTGCCCTTCTTCTTCCCAGAGCAATGTTTATTTATGTCGGCTCGACGCATGAAGAAACCCGGTGGCTGCACCGACTCCGACAACATGTCCCGAGAGAGCCATGTTAAACAGAGTATTTTACAATCTCTGATGTCTACCTGGAAACTAACCCTTGCCCTAATTTTGTCAACCCTGTTGTCTAGAGACTGGACATTGGTGAGTAATATACTCGGAAGTGGTGGGTGGTGTGCACTCCTTCAAAGTCTGACCAGGAGGACGCTCCTTCCACCTCTTCTGCGGCGACGTTGTTTTGGGTCGGCCTCTGGAATCAGATCAAAAGTCCTGGGTGGTGGTGCAAACAAAGGATCTGCTTCGAGGAAAGTCGTATTCCTGGTCGTAATGTTGGTAAGCTGACCTTGCTCTGATATCCAATAGTTATTCCCGGCTGTATGTAATAACACTTCAAATTTGCTGGGCTAACAATGTATGAAATAATACATAAAAAAAATAAAAATACTGCATAGTTTCCTAAGAACTAGAAGCGAGGCGACCCTGTCAGCACCATCTTGCACCTCACAAATTTGGCACATCATTGCGCCCATATTAGGCTACACATCATGAAATTTACTGAGACAAATTACAGACAGTAGCAAAACAGACAGAACTAAATTGATTGAACATGAAATGTATTTCAATATGATTGATATAGGTCTATAGACTACTGTAGGCTATATATATTTAATGCAATCATCTCCGTTTTAATTTAAAACATATATTTATATGTCATTTATTTGTATCAATTGGAAGACAAATTTGCATTTGTAGTCAACCTTGTTCTGAATTTATCCGCGGTCGCAGAGACTGAACAACCATGTGAATCTATTTCACGGGGATCTTCTGTTTATTAAGTGACACTGAAGGGCAAAAATAATCTAATGACAAATTTAGCTGTTCTACGAGTGGTCTGAGGCAGGTGTTAGGTTACTCAGCTGTTCTACGAGTGGTCTGAGGCAGGTGTTAGGTTACTCAGCTGTTCTACGAGTGGTCTGAGGCAGGTGTTAGGTTACTCAGCTGTTCTACGAGTGGTCTGTGGCAGGTGTTAGGTTACTCAGCTGTTCTAGTGGTCTGAGGCAGGTGTTAGGTTACTCAGCTGTTCTAGTGGTCTGAGGCAGGTGTTAGGTTACTCAGCTGTTCTAGGAGTGGTCTGAGGCAGGTGTTAGGTTACTCAGCTGTTCTAGTGATCTGAGGCAGGTGTTAGGTTACTCAGCTGTTCTACGAGTGGTCTGAGGCAGGTGTTAGGTTACTCAGCTGTTCTACGAGTGGTCTGAGGCAGGTGTTAGGTTACTCAGCTGTTCTACGAGTGGTCTGAGGCAGGTGTTAGGTTACTCAGCTGTTCTACGAGTGGTCTGAGGCAGGTGTTAGATTAAGAGTGTTTTCAAGTGCAACATTAATAACGATGGTTTTGGGAAATAGCTCAGAGATTTAACAATGCTTCTACAAAGGTTCTAACTAAGAACATAGCCTTAAGATGTTTTGTAGAAACTGGGAACTGCTAATAATTAGAATCAGGTGCGCTAGATTAGGGTTGGAGTGAAAACCTACAGGACAGTAGCTCTCCAGGAACAGGGTTTGGAGAATTGCCAGGGATGCCTCACAATACAATATGTATTGCGATTTTATTGCGATTTGATGTAGACGGACAAGAGGGAGTCATGAGAAAAATGCTGAAAACACGTTGGCTCACTATTTAAAAAGAAGATGGAGAACAAGCTACAGGATAAAACATTTCTGAGGTTTTGGCGCAGGTACAGCCGACTAGCGTTAGCTAACGCTACCTAAAGTAGCCAAAAATTGTAATAAATATTAATTATAATATCATCTCAAAATAATATTGCAACATATAACTGTAGCAATTTTTTCACCCTATCACTACCACATAGTGCACTACAATTGACTGGCACCCTATGGGCCCTGGTCAGAAGGAGTTCACTACATACTGAATAGAATAACATTTGGAACTCCTATCAAATGCCTTCAGGTTTATAGGATTATTCCACACAGGACAAACATCTGCTGTGTGTGCACAGACAGGACTCCCTGCGTGTATGAGCACATGTTGGGGATCAGTGGTGGGCTAAAATCTTGTTCCAACTTAGCCATGACGAAGTAGAGAAGGAGTTTATGACGGCTTTGTGTCCATATCCAATCCTATCCTATGAAAATGTCACGTAATGCACACTGTCAAACAGAAGTAGAACGAGGGAATGTAACGAAATGTTGAAGCAACAACCAGGATGCCAGAGCTGAAGAGGTGAGTTGACCTGTGGTGTCCTTCATGGTCCAGTTCATGTCCTGATGCTGACTCTGTAACGTTATACTGTATTACTGTAACATTATACTGTAATACTGTAACATTATACTGTAATAGTGTAGCATTATACTGTAATACTGTAGCATTATACTGTAATAGTGTAGCATTATACTGTAATAATGTAACATTATACTGTAATACTGTAACATTATACTGTAATACTGTAACATTATACTGTAATACTGTAACATTATACTGTAATAATGTAACATTATACTGTAATAATGTAACATTATACTGTAATACTGTAGCATTATACTGTAATAGTGTAGCATTATACTGTAATACTGTAACATTATACTGTAATAATGTAACATTATACTGTAATAGTGTAGCATTATACTGTAATAGTGTAACATTATACTGCAATAATGTAACATTATACTGTAATACTGTAGCATTATACTATAATGTCTGATATTTAGCCTGTATGTGTCAAGGTTCATCCATAACCCCTCTAAAGTTGAAACATGTATTTTCCCATCTCAGTCAAGTCCTTTTCAGTCTGATGTGCACAGCTGGTGCAGGACACAGGCTTCAGTCTGATGGCTTCAGTCTGATGTGCACAGCTGGTGCAGGACAAAGGCTTCAGTCTGATGTGCACGGCTGGTGCAGGACAAAGGCTTCAGTCTGATGTGCACGGCTGGTGCAGGACAAAGGCTTCAGTCTGATGGCTTCAGTCTGTTGTGCACAGCTGGTGCAGGACACAGGCTTCAGTCTGATGGCTTCAGTCTGATGTGCACAGCTGGTGCAGGACAAAGGCTTCAGTCTGATGGCTTCAGTCTGATGTGCACAGCTGGTGCAGGACAAAGGCTTCAGTCTGATGTGCACAGCTGGTGCAGGACAAAGGCTTCAGTCTGATGTGCACAGCTGGTGCAGGACAAAAGGATTCAGTCTGATGTGCACGGCTGGTGCAGGACACAGGCTTCAGTCTGATGGCTTCAGTCTGATGTGCACAGCTGGTGCAGGACAAAGGCTTCAGTCTGATGGCTTCAGTCTGATGTGCACAGCTGGTGCAGGACAAAGGCTTCAGTCTGATGTGCACAGCTGGTGCAGGACAAAGGCTTCAGTCTGATGTGCACAGCTGGTGCAGGACAAAGGCTTCAGTCTGATGTGCACAGCTGGTGCAGGACAAAGGCTTCAGTCTGATGGCTTCAGTCTGATGTGCACGGCTGGTGCAGGACAAAGTCTATCTCAAATGGCAGCCTATACCCTACAAAGTGCACTTTTTATTGAACAGGGCCCATTTGGGATGCAGATTGGTTTTTACCTCTGTCACATAAAAGCCTTGGGTTTATTCAGGGGACACACATGGCTCTATCAGTCCACCTCGTGCCCCACCAGGTCACAGAGAGACCACATATAGTTCATTGAACTTTGCAACCTGGTACCTTTTGAATGTACTGCTCTGTAGTAGCTTTCTATATTAATTTCAACCATTCAGTGTAAAATGCCTGGTCCTAGTGGATGGACGGTAGTCTAGCTGATCGATATGGGTGTTGTTCTGTAAAAGATGGTGCCCAGCCCTATATCCTGGATTGATATTGATAAGAGCGCTTATTGAAGTGATGCCCTGATGCCCTGTCTCAGTCTGTTTCCAGTTACACTGACTTTGACTGGGTGTCCCTCTTCTGTTTTGTTATCTACCAGGCAATCATGAGACTCTTGTTCAGTTGAAATTACATTTCTCATACAGGGTAATGGATATTTTCTCCAATGTCAGTCTGCCATTTCTCATACAAGGTAATGGATATTTTCTCCAACGTCAGTCTGCCATTTCTCATACAGGGTAATGGATATTTTCTCCAACGTCAGTCTGCCATTTCTCATACAAGGTAATGGATATTTTCTCCAACGTCAGTCTGGATATTTTTCTCCAAGGTAATGGATATTTTCTCCAACATCAGTCTGCCATTTCTCATACAAGGTAATGGATATTTTCTCCAATGTCAGTCTGCCATTTCTCAAGGTAATGGATATTTTCTCCAATGGTATTTCTCATGGAATTTTTCTCCAACATCAGTCTGCCATTTCTCATTCAGGTAATGGATATTTTCTCCTGGTCTATTTCTCATGGACAAGGTAATGGATATTTTCTCCAATGGATGCCATTCTCCAACATGTGTTGTTGGATATTTTCTCAACATAAAGTCTGCCATTTCTCATACAAGGTAATGGATATTTTCTCCAACATCAGTCTGCCATTTCTCATACAAGGTAATGGATATTTTCTCCAACATCAGTCTGCCATTTCTCATACAAGGTAATGGATATTTTCTCCAACATCAGTCTGCCATTTCTCATACAGGGTAATGGATATTTTCTCTAACGTCAGTCTGCCATTTCTCATACAAGGTAATGGATATTTTCTCCAACGTCAGTCTGCCATTTCTCATACAAGGTAATGGATATTTTCTCCAACGACTGCCATTTCTCATACAGGGGTGTCTGCCCTCTTCTGGATCTCTCAATGTCAGTCTGCCATTTCTCAGGCAATAAAAACCTTCTCGAGACTCTTGGTTCCAGTTGAAATTGACCCCAACCTTCCCAAAATGATGAGCAGCATGGTTCAGCAGGGTAGGTAGGGCAGTCAGGGTAGGCAGGGCAGTCAGGGTAGGTAGGGCAGTCAGGATAGGTAGGGCAGGGCAGTCAGGGTAGGTAGGGCAGGGCAGTCAGGGTAGGTAGGGCAGGGCAGTCAGGGTAGGTAGGGCAGTCAGGGTAGGTAGGGCAGTCAGGGTAGGCAGGGCAGTCAGGGTAGACAGGGCAGTCAGGGTAGGTAGGGCAGTCAGGGTAGGTAGGGCAGTCAGGGTAGGTAGGGCAGTCAGGGTAGGCAGGGCAGTCAGGATAGGTAGGGCAGTCAGGGTAGGTAGGGCAGTCAGGGTAGGTAGGGCAGGAAGGGCAGTCAGGGTAGGTAGGTTTATTAATCTAGTGCTGCAAAGGCTAGCATTTCATCTATTGCTGCAAAGGTTAGCATTGCATACTAACCTAAATACTAGTCATACTAGTTACCTACCCTGACTGCCCTGCCTACCCTGACTGCCCTACCTACCCTGCTGCCCCTCCTACCATGCTGCTCATCATTTTGGGGAAGGTTGGGGTCAATATTGGCTATGGAACCAAGAGGCAAACAGGGCCAACCCGAGAAGGTTTTTATTAGTATGACTTGACAACGGTACGCTGTAGATCTTTTATTTAATATGTTTTATATTTAAAATATTTATATATATTTAAAATATTTATATTCCATTTAATATTATTTATAAAGCCTTTATTAAGCCGTGCTTATTCCAACCTTTCAGAGGCACATGTTTATGTCATATATACGACATAGTGGATTAATGCCACAATTGACATTGGTGTTTATGTCACACAGTTAAGCCACATTAATTAACTCATTATAAAGCATGACATATGGTTATAGATGATTTATAAACTGCACTTCAATTAAAGTGGGACCCATTTTATGTTAACTCTAACTTTAGCTAGCCAGACAGACCTTTTTGATTGCTTTGACTTGATTGATTACATTGACTTGTATACGTTACTGTGCATGTGCAGTAACATTAGGGCCTCCTCACCCAATAATAGAAAGCTAGCTTGGTGAGATTAGGTGCCTTGCTGATTAAAAAAAACTGTCATTTGAACTTACTCTGCCGGCTGTCCAATTTGTCATTATGCCATTGGAATTTTAGGCAAAACTATTAACGGAAAGTATTGTTTCAATTATCACCAAGTGGGTTGGCCCTATTGATGCTATGTTTTGGGTATTGTAACGGCTTTCTTCCGTCGAAGGAGAAGCAGACCAAAATGCAGCGTGGTGGTTACTCATGTTCTTTAATGGAAAATGAACGATACATGAAATAACTTAAATCTACAAAACAACAAACAGAACGTGAAAACCTATACAGCCTATCTTGTGAACAACAAACACAGAGACAGGAACAATCACCCACAAAACACTCAAAGAATATGGCTGCCTAAATATGGTTCCCAATCAGAGACAACGAATAATCACCTGCCTCTGATTAAGAACCGCCTCAAGGCAACCATAGACTTTCCTAGACAACCCTACTCAGCCACAATCCCAATACCTACTAAAACCCCAATACAAAAACACACCACAAAATAAACCCATGTCACACCCTGGCCTGACCAAATAAATAAAGAAAACACAAAATACTAAGACCAAGGCGTGAAAGGTATATGCCTTTCATGCCTTCCCCTTCGAAGGTGGCAGTGTAGCGATGGGTTAAATTTAGTGGTGCGATGGTCCTAATGCAACCCTGCCTTTAACCTTTGTTGTCAACCTGATCATGTGACCCTGGCTTTAACCTCTGTTGTCAACCTGATCATGTGACCCTGCCTTTAACCTCTGTTGTCAACCTGATCATGTAACCCTGCCTTTATCCTCTGTTGTCAACCTGATCATATGACCCTGCCTTTAACCTCTGCTGTCAACCTGATCATCTGTAAAGTGGCTGTTCCACTGGATGTCATAAGGTGAAAGCACCAATTTGTAAGTCGCTCTGGATAAGAGCGTCTGCTAAATGACTTAAATGTAAATGTAAATGTGACCCTGCCTTTAAGTTAACCTCTGTTGTCAACCTGATCATGTAACCCTCTCTTTAACCTCTGTTGTCAACCTGATCATGTAACCCTGCCTTTAAGTTAACCTCTGCTGTCAACCTGATCATGTGACCCTGCCTTTAACCTCTGTTGTCAACCTGATCATGTAACCCTCTTTTTAACCTCTGTTGTCAACCTGATCATGTAACCCTGCCTTTAAGTTAACCTCTGTTGTCAACCTGATCATATGACCCTGCCTTTAACCTCTGTTGTCAACCTGGTCATGTGACCCTGCCTTTAAGTTAACCTCTATTGTCAATCTGATCATGTGACCCTGCCTTTAAGTTAACCTATGTTGTCAACCTGATCATGTAACCCTGCCTTTAACCTCTCTTGTCAACCTGATCATGTAACCCTGCCTTTAACCTCTGTTGTCAACCTGATCATGTAACCCTTCCTTTAAGTTAACCTCTGTTGTCAACCTGATCATGTGACCCTGCCTTTAACCTCTGTTGTCAACCTGATCATGTAACCCTGCCTTTAACCTCTCTTGTCAACCTGATCATGTAACCCTGCCTTTAAGTTAACCTCTGTTGTCAACCTGATCATGTAACCCTGCCTTTAACCTCTGTTTTCAACCTGATCATGTAACCCTGCCTTTAAGTTAACCTCTGTTGTTCTCCGCTCATCCAGAGGTGGTGCTCCTAGTGGCCGGGGACTTTAATGCAGGGAAACTTGAATCTGTTTACCTCATTTCTACCAGCATGTTAAATGTGCAACCAGAGGGAAAAAAGCTCTAGACCTCCTTTACTCCACACACAGAGACGCATAGAATGTTCTCCATCACCCTCCTTTTGGAAAATCCGACCATAATTCTATCCTCATGATTCCTGCTCACAAGCAAAAACTAAAGTGGGAAGCACCAGTGACTCAGTCAATAGAAAGTGGTCAGATGAAGCAGATACTAAACTAAAGGACTGTTTTGGTAGCACAGACTGGAATATGTTCTGGGATTCTTCCAATGGCATTGAGGAGTACACCACATCAGTCACTGGCTTCATCAATAAGTGCATCGATGATGTCATCCCCACAGTGACCGCACGTACATACCCCAACCAGAAGCCATGGATTACAGGCAACATCTGCACTGAGCTAAAGGGTAGAGCTGCCGCTTTCAAGGAGCGGGACTTTAACCCGGAATCTTATAAGAAATCCCGCTATGCCCTCCAACGAACCAACAAACAGGCAAAGAGTCAATACAGGACTAAGATCGAATCCTACTACACCGGCTCCGATGCTCGTCGGATGTGGCAGGGCTTCTAAACTATTACAGACTACAAAGGGAAGCACAGCCAAGAGCTGCCCAGTGACACGAACCTTCCAGATGAGCTAAAATACTTCTATGCTCACTTCGAGGCAACACTGAAACATGCTTTCCGTTGCCGATGTGAGTAAGACCTTTAAATAGGTCAACATTCACAAGGCCGCAGGAACAGACAGATTACCAGGACGTGTACTCCGAGCATGCCCTGACCAACTGGCTAGTGTCTTCACTGACATTTTCAACCAGTCCCTGACTGAGTATGTAATACCAACATGTTTCAAGCAGACCACCATAGTCCCTGTGCCCAAGAACACGAAGGCAACCTGCCTAAATGACTACCAACCCGTAGCACTCATGTAGGTAGCCATGAAGTGCTTTGAAAGGCTGGTCATGGCTCACATCAACACCATTATCCCAGAAACACTAGACCCACTCTAATTTGCAACATATCCACAGATGAAGCAATCTCTATTGCACTCCACACTGCCCTTTCCCACCTGGACAAAAGAAACACCTATGTGGGAATTCATTGACTACAGATCAGTGTTCAACACCATAAAATAGCATTGTACTGTATCTGGTCAAACAGAGGGTTGGTAACAGGCTGATTGGTTGGCTATTTGAGCCAGTAAAGGGGGCTTTACTATTTTTGGTTTTCGGAATTACTTTTGCTTCCCTCCAAGCCTGAGGGCACACACTGTCTAGTAGGGTTAGATTGAAGAAGATCTGGCAAATAGGAGTGGCAATGTCTTTCGCTATTATCCTTGATAGACAACAACATTGTTTTCACCACTTACACACTCGCTTTACGGAATTCAAAATGACATCTCTTGTCTTTCATCATTGATTAGTTTTACTTGGATGTGAAGTGTCAGAGTTTATTGCTGGCATGTCATGCCTAAGTTTGCTAATCTTGCCAATGAAAAAAGTATTGTAATTGGCAATGGCAGTGTTTTTTAAATGAATGAGC
Organism: Oncorhynchus nerka; assembly: GCF_034236695.1. NCBI lineage: Eukaryota > Metazoa > Chordata > Actinopteri > Salmoniformes > Salmonidae > Oncorhynchus > Oncorhynchus nerka. The sequence continues at coordinate 98,346,838 of NC_088419.1, read as the reverse complement.
CATCTGATTCAATGAATGTTTCATCAGAGTTTGCCTTTTTGACCAAATTTAATTTAAGGTGCTCCAAAGCTTTTTACGATTATTCTTTATATAATTCATCTTTGTTTCATAGAATAGTTTGTTCTTTTTGTTCTGTTTAGTCACATGATTTCTCAATTTGCAGTAGTTTTGATAATTGGTTGTGCAGCCAGACTTATGTGCCATTCCTTTTGCCTCATTGCCTCATCCCTCTCAACCATACAATTTTGAAATTCCTCATCAATCCACTGGGATTTAACAGTTTTTACAGTGCAGCGTCTGGTTATTCCTCATTACACACCACAGACCAATAAATATGATTTACATCAACAACACATGAATCACTACAAAACTTCTTGTATGACCTCTTATACACTATACTAGGCCCAGCCTGACCTCTTATACACTATATTAGGCCCAGTCTTTGGAACTTTGTTTTTCATAGATATGGTTACTACATTGCGATCACTACATCTGATGGATCTGGATACTGCTTTCAAGCACATTTCTGCAGCATTAGTAAAGATCAATACATGTTGATGATTTCATTCCTGTGCTGTTTGTAACTACCCTGGTAAGTTGACTGATAACCTGAACCAGGTTGAAGGCACTGGTTACAGTTTGAAGTTTTCTCTTGAGTGGGCAGTTTGATGAAAGCCAGTCAATATTTAAATGACTAAAGAAATACTGTATACTTCTCTGTTGATATCACATACATTATCAAGCATTTCACACGTTATCCAGATACTGCCAGTACTTAGGGGTCTATAGCAGCTTCCCACCAGAATGGGCTTTAGGTGAGGCAGATGAACCTGTAGCCATATTACTTCAACAGTATTTAACGTTATCCAGATACTGACTGTTAACACTTGGTGGTCTATAGCAGCTTCCCACCAGGATGGGTTTTAGGTGAGGCAGATGAACCTGTAGCCATATTACTTCAACAGTATTTAACGTTATCCAGATACTGTTAACACTTGGTCTATAGCAGCTTCCCACCAGGATGGGTTTTAGGGGAGGCAGATGAACCTGTAGCCATATTACTTCAACAGCATTTAACATTACCCAGATACTGACTGGTCTATAGCAGCTTCCCACCAGAATGGGCTTTAGGTGAGGCGGTTGAACCTGTGGCCATATTACTTCAACAGCACTTGGCATATCTTCTCTAAATTTGACAGGAATATGACTCTGAACATAAAACAGCAACACAGCAACACAGGCAGGCTTTTCAGACTTGTATTTGAGTAAATCCGTATGGGAAACGCATGCACCCTCGTCAATCTCTGTTAGCAGTCCCTGCCCCCCATACACCCTCGTCAATCTCTGTTAGCAGCCCCCCATGAACACTCTTGACAGGAGAGGCATTCCTTCTCTGTGCCGATCACCATTTACATATCGCTATACTAGCTAAGTGTTGGTTGCTGGGATGGGACATTTAACTCTGGAGCATGCTAGCAAGCTACAGCATAAGCTAAGAAAAACATATATAACGAATGCATTCTGGCTTGAATTCAACTGTGAATATTGAACAAAATATATTGACCATCAACGCTGTTAGGATATGACATTATGTAGCTAGCTAGCTAGCTAGTAACTTATGCCACTAGCCACTGGTTATTAACAGTGCCAAGTAGTCAACACAGGAGAATGAGGTCACAGCTCTGAACGTAGATCCACTAGAAAGCCAATCAAGACATGCTGCGATTTTCACTTGGACTGTAATCCCAGTACTAAATATTGTTCTGTTTCAACAACAATGAATTAGCATTTGATTTTCCCCTATGTACTTCATTAGCTTTCCTTAGAAAATAGCAGTGAAAAGATGTGTTTTAATTACATTCAACACCTTTTTTGAATATTCAAAGAGAAGGAAATGGTCGTAATTAATCATTCTCTGTGATTCGCTGTTGACAACTTTGGTGGAATTTCTTGGAAGGTAATTTAAAAAAGTTAATTTGGAAAAATGCTAATTTTTCAATCCCCCTTTTTGTATGAAAACTAGTGAACGGATTGTGGCACCATTAGGTGACCATTTAATTTTTTTACCCGAACGAGGAGAGGAAAAAGTCAATTGGACTATCGTCACATACACTATAGTCAGCAACCAATTGTGCAAGTTCTCCCACTTAAAAAGATGAGAGGCCTGTAATTTTCATCATAGGTACACTTCAAATATGACAGACAAAATGAGAAAAAAAATCCAGAAAATCACATTGTAGGATTTTAAATGAATTTATTTGCAAATTATGGTGGAAAATAAGTATTTGGTCATTAACAAAAGTTTATCTCAATACTTTGTTATATACCTTTTGTTGGCAATGACAGAGGTCAAACGTTTTCTGTAAGTCTCCACAAGGTTTTCACACACTGTTGCTGGTATATTTTTTTAATAATGGTTAAGGTAGACATGAATACAGACAGGGGCCATTCATTCAACCCCCATGTCCACTAATCTGTCACGACTGTTAATCAGATACACAGGGATCCCTTCCAATCATTCAAAAGTATCTGTCTGGCAAAACCAATAACACACCATGCAGCATCGATGAGATTCCACTAACAGGAAATTGGAACAACGTAGCTTTGCTTTGCCAACCACTTAGGCTGCTGTGAATATAAAGAACAGAACTAATGACAGTTGTTCTAGGATGGAGACAGAGAGACGTTATTTTTCTCACCCCGCACCGCATGCCATCGAAGGTGAACTGCTGTATCTGTGCTGCCTGGTGGCCACAAAAGTTTGAAAGAAATTCATGGATTTGAATATTGCATTTTGTTCCCAGGCAGGCAGTTCTACTGTAGTGTAGTCGTGATGAGGCTGTGTGGCTGAGTGGGTTTCCTCTCTACGGGGGAATTCTACAGCACTGGCGTGCCAAATAGCTGCCTATTCCCTACTACAAACAAGTAGTGCACTATATATGGAATACCTATAGCCTATACTGTAGTGGTGCTGAGGTTGTGAGTGGGCAGTGTTCCTCCCTGTGGGGATCTTTCAGCCCTGGGGACCCTGCTGGCTCTGCCTGGTCAAGTGCTAAATGGCACCCTATTCCCTACATAGAAATCAAATGGTACCCTATTCCCTACATACTGCAAAACTTTTCAATTGCATAATTGAATACTAGCACAGGTCTCAGGGGAGATCAAATATGGGGGCATGGTGGTTAGAATGGGCTGTGTCACAAATGACACCCTAGTCCCTTATACAGAGCACTACTTTTGAGGGCTCTGGTCAAAAGTTGTGCACTATATAGGGAATAGGGCTCTGGTGAAAAGTAGTGCACTATATAGGGAATAGGGCTCTGGTCAAAAGTAGTGCACTATATAGGGAATAGGGTTCTGGTCAAAAGTAGTGCACTATATAGGGAATAGGGTTCTGGTCTAAAGTAGTGCACTATATAGTGAATATGGACTCTGGTCTAAAGTAGTTTACTATATAGGGAATAGGGCTCTGGTCTAAAGTAGTGCACTATATAGGGAATAGGGTGCCATTTGGGACACAATCATTGTTAATGAGGGGAGCTAATTGTCTCCTAGCTTTTCTGTCTGTCTATGACAGCTTTACCACGTGTTCAAATCAAATCAAAGTATATTTGTCAAGACCTTACAGGGAAATGCTTACAGGCTCTAAACAATGAGGCCATACTGTATGAGTCACAGATATGAGAGCATTGTAACACCAGTATAGAGACAGTAAAAGGCTAAATACTCATTCCTGTAAGTACTTGGCTTAAGGAGCTCTAGGAAATGTTATGTGTCATGTACTGTACAGTGAGGGTATCATTCTGTGTGTCATGTACTGTACAGTGAGGGTATCATTCTGTGTGTCATGTACTGTACAGTGAGGGTATCATTCTGTGTGTCATGTACTGTACAGTGAGGATATCATTCTGTGTGTCATGTACTGTACAGTGAGGATATCATTCTGTGTGTCATGTACTGTACAGTGAGGATATCATTCTGTGTGTCATGTACTGTACAGTGAGGATATCATTCTGTGTGTCATGTACTGTACAGTGAGGATATCATTCTGTGTGTCATGTACTGTACAGTGAGGATATCATTCTGTGTGTCATGTACTGTACAGTGAGGGTATCATTCTATGTGTCATGTACTGTACAGTGAGGGTATCATTCTGTGTGTCATGTACTGTACAGTGAGGATATCATTCTGTGTGTCATGTACTGTACAGTGAGGATATCATTCTGTGTGTCATGTACTGTACAGTGAGGATATCATTCTGTGTGTCATGTACTGTACAGTGAGGATATCATTCTGTGTGTCGTGTACTGTACAGTGAGGATATCATTCTGTGTGTCATGTACTGTACAGTGAGGATATCATTCTGTGTGTCATGTACTGTACAGTGAGGGTATCATTCTGTGTGTCATGTACTGTACAGTGAGGGTATCATTCTGTGTGTCATGTACTGTACAGTGAGGGTATCATTCTGTGTGTCATGTACTGTACAGTGAGGATATCATTCTGTGTGTCATGTACTGTACAGTGAGGATATCATTCTGTGTGTCATGTACTGTACAGTGAGGATATCATTCTGTGTGTCATGTACTGTACAGTGAGGATATCATTCTGTGTGTCATGTACTGTACAGTGAGGATATCATTCTGTGTGTCATGTACTGTACAGTGAGGATATCATTCTGTGTGTCATGTACTGTACAGTGAGGATATCATTCTGTGTGTCATGTACTGTACAGTGAGGATATCATTCTGTGTGTCATGTACTGTACAGTGAGGATATCATTCTGTGTGTCATGTACTGTACAGTGAGGATATCATTCTGTGTGTCGTGTACTGTACAGTGAGGATATCATTCTGTGTGTCATGTACTGTACAGTGAGGATATCATTCTGTGTGTCATGTACTGTACAGTGAGGGTATCATTCTGTGTGTCATGTACTGTACAGTGAGGGTATCATTCTGTGTGTCATGTACTGTACAGTGAGGGTATCATTCTGTGTGTTATGTACTGTACAGTGAGGATATCATTCTGTGTGTCATGTACTGTACAGTGAGGATATCATTCTGTGTGTCATGTACTGTACAGTGAGGATATCATTCTGTGTGTCATGTACTGTACAGTGAGGGTATCATTCTGTGTGTCATGTACTGTACAGTGAGGGTATCATTCTGTGTGTCATGTACTGTACAGTGAGGGTATCATTCTGTGTGTCATGTACTGTACAGTGAGGATATCATTCTGTGTGTCATGTACTGTACAGTGAGGATATCATTCTGTGTGTCATGTACTGTACAGTGAGGATATCATTCTGTGTGTCATGTACTGTACAGTGAGGATATCATTCTGTGTGTCATGTACTGTACAGTGAGGGTATCATTCTGTGAGTTGTGTACTGTACATTAAGGGTATCATTTTATATGGTGTGTACTGTGAGGATATCAATCTATGTGTCATGTAATCAAAGAAAAAAAAATCACAAAATGTGATCTAATTCCTCTCTCAATTATACTATATTATACAAAGTATGTATTTAATGTGTTCAGAACAAAGTCATTGATAAATTGGCTGAGGTTCCCCTATTGCTTGGCTTAAAGGTAAAGTATCATTCAGTAATAGTTACTAATGGACAAGGGCCATTCTGGTGACATTATAATATATCATTTTTCAGTGGACAGAATAGTTGACATTGTTCAGCAGCAGAGCCCAGAGCCAGGCTGTCTGGGTATTCCAGCTCAGAGCCAGGCTGTCTGGGTATTCCAGCCCACAGCCAGGCTGTCTGGGTATTCCAGCTCAGAGCCAGGCTGTCTGGGTATTCCAGCCCAGAGCCAGGCTGTCTGGGTATTCCAGCTCAGAGCCAGGCTGTCTGGGTATTCCAGCCCACAGCCAGGCTGTCTGGGTATTCCAGCTCAGAGCCAGGCTGTCTGGGTATTCCAGCCCACAGCCAGGCTGTCTGGGTATTCCAGCCCACAGCCAGGCTGTCTGGGTATTCCAGCCCACAGCCAGGCTGTCTGGGTATTCCAGCCCACAGCCAGGCTGTCTGGGTATTCCAGCCCACAGCCAGGCTGTCTGGATATTCCAGCCCACAGCCAGGCTGTCTGGGTATTCCAGTTCAGAGCCAGGCTGTTTGGGTATTCCAGCCCACAGACAGGCTGTCTGGGTATTCCAGTTCAGAGCCAGGCTGTCTGGGTATTCCAGTTCAGAGCCAGGCTGTCTGGGTATTCCAGCCCAGAGCCAGGCTGTCTGGGTATTCCAGTTCAGAGCCAGGCTGTTTGGGTATTCCAGCCCAGAGCCAGGCTGTCTGGGTATTCCAGTTCAGAGCCAGGCTGTCTGGGTATTCCAGTTCAGAGCCAGGCTGTCTGGGTATTCCAGCCCAGAGCCAGGCTGTCTGGGTATTCCAGTTCAGAGCCAGGGCCAACTCTGTGAATCATTTATTTGGGCTGCAATTTCTGAGGCTGGTAACTCTAATGATCTTATCCTCTGCAGCCGAGGTAACTCTGGGTCTCCCTTTCCTGTGGCGGTCCTCATGAGAGCCAGATTCATCATAGAGCTTGATGGTTTTTGCAACTGCTCTTGAAGAAACTTTCAAAGTTCTTGAAGGAATGTCTTCAAGTAATGATGGACTGTCATTTCTCTTTGCTTATTTGAGTTGTTCTTGCCATAATATGAACTTGGTCTTTTACCAAATAGGGCTGTCTTCTGAATACCACCCCTTCACAACACCACTGATTGGCTCAAATCTTCTGAATACCACCCCTACCTTTTCACAACACAACTGATTGGTTCAAATCTTCTGAATACCACCCCTTCACAACACCACTGATTGGCTCAAATCTTCTGAATACCACCCCTACCTTTTCACAACACAACAGATTGGCTCAAATGCACTAAGAAGGAAAGAAATTCCACTATATAACAATTAACCAGGCACACCTGTTAATTGAAATGCAGTCCAGGTGACTACCTCATGAAGCTTGTTGAGAGAATGCCAAGAGTGTACAAAGCTGTCATCAAGGCAAAGGGTGGCTACTTTGAACAAATATTCAACACTTTTATGGTTACTACATGATTCCATATGTGTTATTTCATAGTTGAATAGTAAAAATAAAGAAAACCCCGTGAATGAGTAGGTGTGTCCAAACTTTTGACTGGTACTGTATATTTTGTGAAGCTTGCATTCAATTGCCAACTCCCTGTTGCACACAACCAGCTTCCGATCCCTTTGTCACAAGTGGAATCATGGCTGATTTAAGAAGAAATAATCAACCCTGTTATTGTCAACCCTGTTAATTTATTTGGAACTTAATATAGTATTTTTTATTTAACCTCTTGAGATGGTAAAAAAGTGTTTTTCATGAAGTTGAACATTATGACAGAATGTCACAATTAGGGGAAATCACAAGTTTTATTTTGACCAAGTTACACTTCTCAAAAGGCACTGAATTGGTGTAACGACCCAGTTAAGGAAGTCAGCAGTATTCAGCAACACACTGAGAAGAGGATGGTCAGCAACACACTAAGAAGAGGATGGTCAGCAACACACTAAGAAGAGGATGGTCAGCAACACACTGAGAAGAGGATGGTCAGCAACACACTGAGAAGAGGATGGTCAGCAACACACTGAGAAGAGGATGGTCAGCAACACACACCCACTAAGAAGAGGATGGTCAGCAACACACTAAGAAGAGGATGGTCAGCAACACACTGAGAAGAGGATGGTCAGCAACACACTGAGAAGAGGATGGTCAGCAACACACACCCACTAAGAAGAGGATGGTCAGCAACACACTAAGAAGAGGATGGTCAGCAACACACACCCACTAAGAAGAGGATGGTCAGCAACACACACCCACTAAGAAGAGGATGGTCAGCAACACACTAAGAAGAGGATGGTCAGCAACACACTGAGAAGAGGATGGTCAGCAACACACTAAGAAGAGGATGGTCAGCAACACACACCCACTAAGAAGAGGATGGTCAGCAACACACACCCACTAAGAAGAGGATGGTCAGCAACACACACCCACTAAGAAGAGGATGGTCAGCAACACACACCCACTAAGAAGAGGATGGTCAGCAACACACACCCACTAAGAAGAGGATGGTCAGCAACACACTAAGAAGAGGATGGTCAGCAACACACTAAGAAGAGGATGGTCAGCAACCCACTAAGAAGAGGATGTTCAGCAACACACTGAGAAGAGGATGGTCAGCAACACACTGAGAAGAGGATGGTCAGCAACACACTAAGAAGAGGATGGTCAGCAACACACTAAGAAGAGGATGGTCAGCAACCCACTAAGAAGAGGATGGTCAGCAACACACTAAGAAGAGGATGGTCAGCAACACACTGAGAAGAGGATGGTCAGCAACACACTGAGAAGAGGATGGTCAGCAACACACTAAGAAGAGGATGGTCAGCAACACACTAAGAAGAGGATGGTCAGCAACACACTAAGAAGAGGATGGTCAGCAACACACACCCACTAAGAAGAGGATGGTCAGCAACACACACCCACTAAGAAGAGGATGGTCAGCAACACACACCCACTAAGAAGAGGATGGTCAGCAACACACACCCACTAAGAAGAGGATGGTCAGCAACACACACCCACACTGAGAAGAGGATGGTCAGCAACACACACCCACTAAGAAGAGGATGGTCAGCAACACACTAAGAAGAGGATGGTCAGCAACACACTAAGAAGAGGATGGTCAGCAACACACACCCACTAAGAAGAGGATGGTCAGCAACACACACCCACTAAGAAGAGGATGGTCAGCAACACACTAAGAAGAGGATGGTCAACAACACACTAAGAAGAGGATGGTCAGCAACACACTAAGAAGAGGATGGTCAGCAACACACTAAGAAGAGGATGGTCAGCAACACACTAAGACGAGGATGGTCAGCAACACACTAAGAAGAGGATGGTCAGCAACACACACCCACTAAGAAGAGAATGGTCAGCAACACACTGAGAAGAGGATGGTCAGCAACACACTAAGAAGAGAATGGTCAGCAACACACTAAGAAGAGAATGGTCAGCAACACACACCCACTAAGAAGAGGATGGTCAGCAACACACTAAGGGAGGGGGGGGGGGGGTGAGAAGGATTACTTTATCCTATCCTAGGTATTCCTTGGATAGGATAAAGTAATCCTTCTCACCCCCCCTTAAAAGACCTAGATGCACTATTGTAAAGTGGCTGTTCCACTGGATGTCATAAGGTGAAAGCACCAATTTGTAAGTCGCTCTGGATAAGAGCGTCTGCTAAATGACTTAAATGTAAATGTAATGTTGTGTTCCTACCACGTTGTGCTGCTGCTGCCATGTTGTGTTGCTACCATGTTGTTGTCATGTTGTGTTGCTACCATGGCAGCAGTACAATGTGGTAGCAACACAACATGACAACAACATGGTAGCAACACAACATGGTAGCAACACAACATGGTAGCAACACAACACTACATAAAGAGAGACCTAAGACAACAACTTAGCAAGACAGCAACACATGACAACACAACGTGGTAGCAACACAACTTGACAACAACATGGTAGCAACACAACATGGCAGCAGCACAACGTGTTAGCAGCACAACGTGACAACAACATGGTAGCAACACAACATGGCAGCAGCACAACGTGTTAGCAACACAACATGGCAGCAGCACAACGTGTTAGCAGCACAAAACATGGTACAAACAACAGCACAAAGGCTAGAAGGTAAATAAATAAATCACACAAAGGTACCACAACTGTCAGTTAGAGTGTCCATTGTTCTTTCATTTAACTAGGCAGGTCAGTTAATTAAGAACAAATTATTGTTTTCAATGACGGCCTAGGAACAGTGGGTTAACTGCCTGTTCAGGGGCAGAACGGGAAACAACGCAGTCGCGCATGACACATTCTTAGTATGCCAAAATAGAATGTCTTATAGTATGTGAGATTTTTTTAAATCTAGTTTTTAATTTTTTTTTTATCTAGGTTTAAATGCCAGGATGTTATACTCATCTTGGCTCTTCTCTCCATCTACATTTGACATTGTAGTAATTTAGCAGACAATCTTATCCAGAGAGACTTACAGGAGCATTTAGGGTTAAGGTAGGAAGGGGCCGTTCCTATGTAGGCCAGTACCATGGTCTTGTAGTGGAAGTGAGCTTTGACTGGAAGACAGTGGAGTGTGCGGAGGAGCGGGGTGACATGGGAGAACTTGGGAAGTTTGAAAACCAGGCCGGGCTTCAGTGTTAAGTTGCAGAGGTTTGACGGCACAAGCAGGGAGCCCAGCCAACAGCCAGTTGCAGTAGTCTAGATGGGAGATGCCAAGTGCCTGGATTAGAACCTGCTCCGCCTCCTGTGTGAGGTCATACAGACGTTGTAGAGCATGAACCTGCAGGAGCGAGTCACTGATTTGATGTTTGTAGAGAATGACAGTGTTATGCAGGGTCATGCCAAGGTTCTTTGCACTCTGGGAGGGCGACCCTGTGGAGTTGTCAACCGTGATGGAGAGCCTGAAACCGGGAGGAAGAACAGTTCCATCTTGTCGAGCTTGAGGTGGTGGGCCAACATCCAAGCTGAGATATCTGCCAGGCATGCAGAGATACATATCACCACCTGGGTGTCAAAAGGGGGGAAGGAGAAAAGTAGTTGAGTGTCATCCGGTTAGCAATGATAGGACAGATATGTGAGAGCCTGAGACACCCAGCCCTGAGAGGGTGGAGAGGAGGCAGAGCCTGAGACGCCCAGCCCTGAGAGGGGGGAGAGGAGGCAGAGCCTGAGACGCCCAGCCCTGAGAGGGTGGAGAGGAGGCAGAGGCTGAGACGCCCAGCCCTGAGAGGGTGGAGAGGAGGCAGAGCCTGAGACGCCCAGCCCTGCGAGGGGGGAGAGGAGGCAGAGCCTGAGACTCCCAGCCCTGAGAGGGGGGAGAGGAGGCAGAGCCTGAGACTCCCAGCCCTGAGAGGGGGGAGAGGAGGATCTGACAGAGCCTGAGACTCCCAGCCCTGAGAGGGTGGAGAGGAGGATCTGACAGAGCGTGAGACGCCCAGCCCTGAGAGGGTGGAGAGGATATTCTGATGGTTCATGGTGTCGGAGGCAGCGGATAGATCTAGAAGGATGAGAACAGAGGAGAGAGAGTCAGCTTTGGCAGTGAGATAACGAGAGAGTTGATCAGAGACGGCTCGCTCAAAATTAAGAAAGTCTGTAGTTTGACGCCAGAGGAGTGGAATGTTGGTTTCTCGAGGAGGGGAGCGACTAGGGCCATTTTGAAGTCAAAGGGACGTAGCCAGTGGTCAGGGATGAGTTAATGAGGGCTGAGGAATGGGAGAAGGTCTCCAGAGATGCTCTGGAGAAGGGAAGAGAGCGGGCAAGTTGTCTGGAGGCCAGACCTCACTAGTCGGAGGTCATCTGGAGAGTGAATGGAGAATGAGGACAAGGTGTAGGGTAGTTCTGTGTGAGTTGAACCAGTGGACTCAATATGCTGAGTGAATGAGTAGTGGATGTCCTCAACCAATCTTTCAAAGTGGTTGACAAAGTCTTCCGCAGAGAGCGAGAAGCGAGGGGGTGGAGGATTAAGGGAGAGAATGTGGAAAAGAGTTTCCTAGGATTAGAGGTAGAAGCATGACATTTAGGTGGAACGTGGCTTTAGCAGCAGATACAGAGGAAGAGAAGATAGAGGAGGGAGTGAAAGCATGATAGGTCCTCCGGAAGTTTAGTTTTCCTCCATTTTCGCTCAGCTGCCTGCAGCCCTGTTCTGTAAGCTCGCAATGATTCACTCAGCCACATAGCAGGAGGGGTGGGCCGAGCCGGCCGAGAGGAAATGGAACAGTGCGAGTCAAAGGATGCGGAAAGGGAGGAGAGTAGGGTTGAAGTGACAGAATCAGGAGGCACTCAAAAAGACAGCCAAGCTTCTGGGAGATTGCGATGGTTCCCTTTTGATTAGTGATCGATGTCTCCATCAGGGCCAAAAAAGTCAAGAGACCGAAGGGCAGCATAGGCTGAAATGAACTTGGCATTCTTGACCGCAAATTGGTAGTTCCAAACGCTGCCAGAGACCAGGAATTCCCTCAGCAGTCTACACACAATCTACCCCAAAATTACAACGCAAAAACATTTTGTTTTTGTGCAAATGTCTTAAAATAAAAAAACAGAACTATGTTATTTAAATAAGTATTCAGACTCTTTGCTATTAGACACTAATTGAGCTCAGGTGCATCTTGTTTCCATTGATCATACTTGAGATGTTGGCTAGGTAACACTGTCATCACTGATAACTCAATGATAATTGAGAATATCAATAAGCATTTCTCTACAGGCTGACCAAGTATTCCTCCAGGCTACCCCGGCCAACATTAAAGGTGACGTAGCTACTTGCCCAAGCATCCCCAGCTTCTCCTTCACCCAAATCCAGATAGCTGATGTTCTGAAATAGTTGCAAATAGTTGCAAAACCTGGAACCGTACAAATCAGCTGGGCAAGACAATCTGGACCCTCTCTTTCTAAAATTATCCACCGCCATTGTTGCAACCCCTATTACCAGTCTGTTCAACCTCTCCTTCTGAGATCCCTAAAGATTGGAAAGATGCTGCGGTCATCACCCTCTTCAAAGAGGGTGACACTCTAGACCCAAACTGTTACAGACCTATATCCATCCTGCCCGGTCTTTCTAAAGTCTTTGAAAGCCAAGTCAAAAAACAGATCACTAGTCATTTCGAATCCCACCGTACCGTTTCCGCTGTGCAAGCCGGTCACGGGTACACCTCAGGCACGCTCAAAGATCTAAACGACATCATAACCACCATCAATAAAAGACAGTACAGTACTGTGCAGCCGTCTTCATCGACCTGGCCAAGGCTTTCGACTCTGTCAATCACCTTATTCTTATCGGCAGACTCAACAGCCTTGATTTCTCTTATGACTGCCTCGCCTGGTTCACCAACTTCTTCTCAGATAGCTCAGAGTTCAGTGTGTCAAATCAGAGGGCCTGTTGTCCGGACAGATGGGGGTACCACAGGGTTAAATTCTCGGGCCGAATCTTATATCTCTATATATCAATGATGTCGCTCTTGCTGCTGGTGATTCCCTGATCTACCTCTACGCAGATGACACCATTCTGTATACATCTGGCCCTTCTTTGGACACTGTGTTAACAAACCTCCAAACGAGCTTCAATGCCATAAAACACTCCTTCCGTGGCCTCCAACTGCTCATAAACGCTAGTAAAACCAAATGCATACTAATCAACTGTTTGCTGACCGCACCCGCCCGCCTGATTAGCATCACTACTCTGGACGGTTCTGACTTAGAATATGTGGACAACTACAAATACCTAAGTGTCTGGCTAGACTGTAAACTCTCATTCTAGACTCATATTAAACATCTCCAATCTAAAATTAAATCTAGTATTGGCTTCCTATTTCGCAACAAAGCCTCCTTCACTCACACCGCCAAACATACCCTCGTAAAACTGACTATCCTACCAATCCTCGACTTCGGCAATGTAATTTACAAAATAGCCTCCAACACTCTACTCATCAAACTGGATGCTGTCTATCACAGTGCCATCCGTTTTGTCACCACAGCCCCATATACCACCCACCACTGCGATCTGTATGCTCTCGTCGGCTGGCACTCGCTACATATTCGTTGCCAGACCCACTGGCTCCAGGTCATCTATAAGGCTTTGCTCGGTAAAGCTCTGCCTTATCTCAGCTCACTGTGGTCACGATAACAACACCCACCCGTAGCCTGCACTCCAGCAGGTATATCTCACTGGTCATCCCCAAAGCCAACACCTGCTTTGGCCGCCTTTCCTTCCAGTTCTCTGCTGCCAATGACTGGAACGAATTGCAAAAATCGCTGAAGTTGGAGACTTATATTTCCTTCACTAACTTTAAACATCAGCTATCTGAGCAGCTAACTGATCGCTTCAGCTGTACACAGCCCTTCTGTAAAAAAACAAACATCCAATCGACCTACCTCATCCTCATACTGTTTTTTAAATGTACTTTTCTGCTCTTTTGCACACCAGTATTTCTACTTGCACATCAATCACTCCAGTGTTAATTTGCTAAGTTGTAATTACTTCGCTACTATGGCCTATTTATTGTCTTACCTCCTCACACCATTTGCACACAGTGTTTATAGACTTTTTTTATTCTATTGTGTTATTGACTGTACACTTGATTATTCCATGTGTAACTCTGTGTTGTTGTTTTTGTCGCACTGCTTTGCTTTATCTTGGCCAGGTTGCAGTTGTAAATGAGAAATTGTTCTCAACTGGCCTACCTGGTTAAATAAAGGTGAAATAATAAAACAATTATAAAAAAGAAGGTCCCACATTTGACACTGCATGTCAGAGCAAAAACCAAGCCATGAGATCGAATGAATTGTCCATAGAGAAAGGGAAAGGATTGTGTCGAGGCACAGATCTCGGGAAGGGTACCAAAAAATGTCTGCAGCATTGAAGATCCCCAAGAACACAGTGGCCTCCATCATTTTGAAATGGAAGAAGTTTGGAACCACCAAGACTCTTCCTAGAGCTGGCTGCCTGGCCAAACTGACCTATAAGGAGAGAAGGGCCTAGGTCAGGGAGGTGACAAAGAACCCGATGGTCACTGTGCCAAAGCTCCAGTTCCTCTGTGGAGATTGGAGAATCTTCCAGAAGTATAAAAAGCTCTGCAGTGGCCAGATGGAAACAACTCCTCAGTAAAAGGCACATGACAGCCTGCTTGGAGTTTCCCAAAAGGCACCTAAAGACTCTCAGACCATGAGAAACAAGATTATCTGGTCTGATGAAACAAAGATTGATGATGATGATCGACATGATCGAACATGTCTGGAGAGACCTGAAAATAGCTGTTCAGCAAACTCCCCATCTAACCTGACATACATTCAGAGGATCTGCAGAGAAGCATGGGACAAACTGCACAAATACAGGTGTACCAAGCTTGTAGCATCGTAGCCAAAAAGACTCAAGGCTTTAATTGCTGCCAAAGGCTCTTCAACAAAGTACTCAGGTCTGAATACTTATGTAAACGTATTAATTCCATTGAAAAATATATATAAACTCAGCAAAAAAAGAAACATCCTCTCTCTGTCAACTGCGTTTATTTTCAGCAAACTTAACATGTGTAAATATTTGTATGAACATAACAAGATTCAACAACTTGTCCCGCGGGTGTGATGTACAGATGTACAGATCCTGTGCAGATCCTGTGCAGGTGTTGTTACACGTGGTCTGCCACTGTGAGGACGATCAGCTGTCCGTCCTGTCTCCCTGTAGCACTGTCTTAGGTGTCTCACAGTGCAGACATTGCAATTTATTGCCCTGGCCACATCTGCAGTCCTCATGCCTCCTTGCAGCATGCCTAAGGCACATTCATGCAGATGATCAGGGACCCTAGGCATCTTTCTTTTGGTGTTTTTCAGAGTCAGTAGAAAGGCCTCTTTAGTGTCCTAAGTTTTCATAACTGTGACCTTAGTTGCCTACCGTCTGTAAGCTGTTAACGACCGTTCCACAGGTGCATGTTCATTAATTGTTTATGGTTCATTGAACAAGCACGGGAAACGGTGTTTAAACCCTTTACAATGAAGATCTGTGAAGATATTTGGATTTTTATGAATTATCTTTGAAAGACAGGGTCCTGAAAAAGAGTTTACATTTGAACAAATTGTCATTATGGGGTATTGCGTGTAGATTGATGAGGGAAAAACTCTATTTAATCCATTTTAGAATAAGTCTGTAAAGTAACAAAATGTGGAAAAAGTCAAGGAGTCTAAATACTTTCATAATGCACTTAATTATAGTTCCTGTGTATCAAACACAGTTTTCAGTTTTAAATGAACCAATAAATAAATAATAATAGTAATAATAATAAATCAATAAAGATGTTAGTAGTTACACCTTTTAGAAAGTCATTTCTATCAGCATAATATAACATTTACTATTGTTGATGTTCTCTGCTGGTTAACAACTTCTTAGGGCCCCTTTTTTCTCCACTTCCTGTCTGAATGAATGCACAGAGTAAACTGCCTGTTACTCAGGCCCAGAAGCCAGGATATGTATATAATTGGTAGATTTGGATAGAAAACACTCTGAAGTTTCTAAAACTGTTAAAATAATGTCATTTTCTGTTGTTGCACAAAATGTTACAATGTTTTCTGTTGATGTTTTCTGCTGGTTAACTAGCTGACTAGGGCTCCTCATACCTCGATGGTTGACGTGAAACATTGCTGGGACTGTTGTGAAGATGTAGTGTGTCTATATGAACACACAAACACAAACAAACTTGTTTCCCTACAGTGGGACTGTAGTGACCTGGTTTCTTGCTCTCTCTCCCTCTCCCCCTCCAGAGAAGTCATGATGTATATTCTAAGTGAGCAACGAGACGCAGCAAGCTGTCCATTTCATCATTACACAGTTTGAAGAGGGAAGCTTCTGGCCGATGGAGTGTATCGGGACTTAAGGCAGAGGGAGAAAGAAAGACTCATGCTGCAGCCTAGGTGGTCCCCTTTTCCCTACATAGTGCACTACATTTGACCAGAATAGGGTGCCGTCTCTTTCTCTCTCTCTCTCTCTCTCTCTCTCTGTGCATGCTGGGAGTGTTTTGTAGTTGAGAGGCCGTGTGGAGGGCTCTGTCCTTACTTTTGGTCTTTTGGTCTTTTTTCAATACTTCATTTTCTATTTGTCAACAGCATACAGCTCTCTCATCCTCAGAGACTAGGAGAGTATTGGGGGAACTCGAGCGTGGTATCAGTGAGGTGGAGGCAGAGCTGGTGGGGCAAGGCAAAGTAGGCCTCCAAGCTAATTTAACTGAAATACGTAGGGACCTGGGCAGTTTTGTCCAGGTTAAAGATGCTCAAGGAGATGGATGCTCCAGCTCCTTCTTCTTTGGTTTGGAAAAACAGAGTGGTGAAGCCGAGAATATGCATTGTCTACGGCTGTCTGATGGGCGGGTGACGTCTGTGGTGGGAGAGATGCGGGAGCAGACTGTGGAGATTTATACTGACTTGTACAGGGCAGAACTGTGTGATCCTATGTGTGCTCAGGTTTTGTTTGCAGATCTCCCTAAGCTCTCTCTGGCACAGAGGGTTGTCCCATGAACAGGCAGAGGCCGTAACCCAGATGTCCCCCGGGGCTCGATGGACTGGATGGTTTTATAAAGAATTCCGGGGAATAATTAGACTGGACTTCTTTTTTTTATTTGATTTTATTTCACCTTTCTTTAACCAGGTAAGCAAGTTGAGAACAAGTTCTCATTTACAATTGCGACCTGGCCAAGATAAAGCAAAGCAGTTCGACAGATACAAGGACACAGAGTTACACATGGAGTAAAACAAACATACAGTCAATAATACAGTATAAACAAGTCTATATACAACGTGAGCAAATGAGGAGAGAAGGGAGGTAAAGGCAAAAAAGGCCATGGTGGCAAAGTAAATACAATATAGCAAGTAAAACACTGGAATGGTAGTTTTGCAATGGAAGAATGTGCAAAGTAGAAATAAAAATAATGGGGTGCAAAGGAGCAAAATAAATAAATAAATGAAATACAGTTGGGAAAGAGGTAGTTGTTTGGGCTAAATTATAGGTGGGCTATGTACAGGTGCAGTAATCTGTAAGATGCTCTGACAGTTAGTGCGTCGAAGTAGGAAGTTGCCGAAGAGCTGTCGTCGGGAGGCTTTGACTCTCCTGCCCAAGAAAGGGGACTTGTGTAAACTTAAGAACCTGAGGCCTGTGGCATTGTTCTATGCGAACTATAAGATATTTGCCAAGCGTCTCGCTAACAGACTGAAGTCCCATCTGGACTCTATAGTACACAAGGACCAGACATATTGTTTACGGGACCCTCAATCACGGACAACTTGTTCTTAATCAGAAACATGTTGGACTTGCCGAGAGGCTCTATTGTGAACTTTGGACTGGTCTCTTTAGATCAAGAGGCTTTTGATAGAGTGGACCATGAGTATCTGGTTAATGTGATGTCTGTGTTTGGGGAAAGGTTTTTGGCCTGTGTGAAGATGTTGTATGCTGGGACGTCATGTATGGTCAAGGTGGGAGGGGGGCTCAGTAGGCCGGTCTGGGTGAAGCGGGGCATTAGACAAGGATGCCCTCTATCGGAGCTATTATATACACTAGCCATTGAGCCTTTTTTGGGCCTGCTCCGCAGGAGATTGCAGGAAGTGTGTTAACAGGCATGGCTGTGTTGACAGGCATAGCAGTGTTGGCGAACGCAGGTGACGTTTCTGTGATGGTCAGGGATGGGCAGGATATGCCGGCACTAGAGACTAGTGCAAGGGGTAGGGAAGAGCTTCGTCAGCTAAGGTGAACAGGGGCAAGAGCAAAGCTCTGTTATGTGGGGCATGGAAGGATAGCCCCCCCCCTGGGCTCAGAGAGGTGGGTCAGGAAGAACTGGGAGGGGCTGTCACAGGCAGTGGTGCCAAGACTGGCCATGTGGATGTGTTTCCTGTCCCAAGTGCCATATAGAGTGAGGGTGCTGATAATCAACAACCTGGCGGCATCTTCCCTGTGGCTCCATAAACTGTCTGTCCTCAACCCTCCCTGCCGGTCTGCTCGTAGCTGGCAGATTTTTTCTGTCCGGGCCATCATTGGCTGAAGGCAGCAGTGTTGTATATGTCCGTCCACGAAGGAGGACAGGGCCTGGTTGAACCGGAGAGCAGGGTGGCTGCATTCCGACTAAAGGCGTTGCAGAGACTGCTGTACCATACTGATGTCGGCTGGAGGGAACCAGCATGCGTGCTGCTGAGGAGAGTTGGTGGATTAGGGTTGGACCGGCAGCTGATCCTCATGATGCTGGAGAGGCTTAGTACAGCAGGTACTCTGATTTTTACTCTGCAGTGCTGAGGGCCTAGAAGCTGTTAGGCCCACACAAGAAGGGGGTGTGGAGGCTGGGCTGTGGGTGTGGGAGTAGCCTATCTTCAACAACCCAGCCATCCTGCAGAGGCAACTGATGGCAGCGGCTTTACTATGGCAGGGTGACCTGCAGCTGCTGTGGGAGGAGGGGTGGAAAACACGGAAGTCCACAACAAACAGGAATAACATCTCTAAGGCTGCTGGAGGGATTCCTGGAGGAAGTCCAGGAGTCACTGTCTGGGCCGGTAAGGGGGATGTTTGAGAGGCCAAAGGGAGAGGGGACACCAATGTTACCGCCACTGCAGTTGACGGCAGAGACTGGGGACTGGCAAGGGGGTCTGGAGGACTTGTTAGATTTGAACACTCTGAGCCTGGGGGGAGTTTGAGGGGGTGAGTTGTAAAGCCCTCTACACCCTCTGTGTTAAGGAACATTAGGAACCTAACAGGAATGAAGGCACATCAGTGGCAGGGGCTATGTGGGGTGGAGAGTATGGTGGGTTTTAGATGGAGGGGGCTCTACAAACCCCTAGTACCACAGAGGACAGGGGACCTCCAGTGGCAGGGGGTATGTGGGGAGGAGAGTATGGTGGGTTTTAGATGGAGGGGGCTCTACAAACCCCTAGTACCACAGAGGACAGGGGACCTCCAGTGGAGGGTTCTACATGGAGCCCTGGCCACTAAACAGCTGGTTGACCCGGGAGTCGGACAGGGGTATGCTTTCTGTGTCATGAGTGAAACGGTGAATCATGTGTTGCCTGTGTTAGCCAGCTAAATGTCATTAATGTCTCTGTTGGAATGTCTGTGTGAGAGGATGGGGAAGGAGTTGACTGCCGGTACAGGTATTCGAATAAGGAAAAAGCCAAATGTGTGTTGTTGAATTTTCTATTTGCTCAGGAGGAACAGCTTGAAAGATGGGGGAATAACAGACCCTTTACTATTATTTAATGGGATGGTCTCTAACAGACCCTTTACTATTATTTAATGGGATGGTCTCTAACAGACCCTTTACTATTATAAGGTGAGGATCTCTCTCTCTCTCTCTCTCTCTCTCTCTCTCTCTCTCTCTCTCTCTCACCTGTGTGCCAAGCTTGTAGCATCATACCCAAGAAGACGTGAGGCTCTAATCGCTGCCAATGGTGCAAATGTGATATTTTTATAAATTTGCAAACATTTCTAAAAACCTGTTTTGGCTTTGTCATTATGGGGTACGGTGTGTAGATCGATGAGGGGGAAAAATAATGTAAAAACATGTGGAAAAAGTGAAGAGGTCTGAATACTTTTCGAATGCACCTTAATTTTTATTTCACCTTTATTTAACCAGGTAGGCCAGTAGAGAACACCTTTATTTAACCAGGTAGGCCATTTGAGAACACCTTTATTAAACCAGGTAGACTAGTTGAGAACACCTTTATTTAACCAGGTAGACTAGTTGAGAACACCTTTATTTAACCAGGTAGGCTAGTTGAGAACACCTTTATTTAACCAGGTAGACTAGTTGAGAACACCTTTATTTAACCAAGTAGGCTAGTTGAGAACACCTATATTTAACCAGGTAGGCTAGTTGAGAACACCTTTATTTAACCAGGTAGACTAGTTGAGAACACCTTTATTTAACCAGGTAGGCTAGTTGAGAACACCTTTATTTAACCAGGTAGGCTAGTTGAGAACACCTTTATTTAACCAGGTAGGCTAGTTGAGAACACCTTTATTTAACCAGGTAGGCTAGTTGAGAACACCTTTATTTAACCAGGTAGGCTAGTTGAGAACACCTTTATTTAACCAGGTAGGCTAGTTGAGAACACCTTTATTTAACCAGGTAGGCTAGTTGAGAACACCTTTATTTAACCAGGTAGGCTAGTTGAGAACACCTTTATTTAACCAGGTAGGCTAGTTGAGAACACCTTTATTTAACCAGGGAGGCTAGTTGAGAACACCTTTATTTAACCAGGTAAGCCAGTTGAGAACACCTTTATTTAACCAGGTAGGCCAGTTGATAACACCTTTATTTAACCTGCTAGGCTAGTTGAGAACATCTTTATTTAACCAGGTAGGCTAGTTGAGAACACCTTTATTTAACCAGGGAGGCTAGTTGAGAACACCTTTATTTAACCAGGTAGGCTAGTTGAGAACACCTTTATTTAACCAGGGAGGCTAGTTGAGAACACCTTTATTTAACCAGGTAGGCCAGTTGAGAACACCTTTATTTAACCAGGGAGGCTAGTTGAGAACACCTTTATTTAACCAGGTAGGCCAGTTGATAACACCTTTATTTAACCTGCTAGGCTAGTTGAGAACACCTTTATTTAACCAGGTAGGCTAGTTGAGAACACCTTTACTTTAACCAGGTAGGCTAGTTGAGAACACCTTTACTTTAACCAGGTAGGCTAGTTGAGAACACCTTTATTTAACCAGGTAGGCTAGTTGAGAACACCTTTATTTAACCAGGTAGGCCAGTTGAGAACACCTTTATTTAACCAGGTAGGCCAGTAGAGAACACCTTTATTTAACCAGGTAAGCCAGTTGAGAACACCTTTATTTAACCAGGTAGGCCAGTAGAGAACACCTTTATTTAACCAGGTAGGCCAGTTGAGAACACCTTTATTTAACCAGGTAGGCCAGTAGAGAACACCTTTATTTAACCAGGTAGGCTAGTTGAGAACACCTTTATTTAACCAGGTAGGCCAGTTGAGAACACCTTTATTTAACCAGGTAGGCTAGTTGAGAACACCTTTATTTAACCAGGTAGACTAGTTGAGAACACCTTTATTTAACCAGGTAGACTAGTTGAGAACACCTTTATTTAACCAGGTAGGCTAGTTGAGAACACCTTTATTTAACCAGGTAGACTAGTTGAGAACACCTTTATTTAACCAGGTAGGCTAGTTGAGAACACCTTTATTTAACCAGGTAGGCTAGTTGAGAACACCTTTATTTAACCAGGTAGGCTAGTTGAGAACACCTATATTTAACCAGGTAGGCTAGTTGAGAACACCTTTATTTAACCAGGTAGACTAGTTGAGAACACCTTTATTTAACCAGGTAGGCTAGTTGAGAACACCTTTATTTAACCAGGTAGGCTAGTTGAGAACACCTTTATTTAACCAGGTAGGCTAGTTGAGAACACCTTTATTTAACCAGGTAGGCTAGTTGAGAACACCTTTATTTAACCAGGTAGGCTAGTTGAGAACACCTTTATTTAACCAGGTAGGCTAGTTGAGAACACCTTTATTTAACCAGGGAGGCTAGTTGAGAACACCTTTATTTAACCAGGTAGGCTAGTTGAGAACACCTTTATTTAACCAGGGAGGCTAGTTGAGAACACCTTTATTTAACCAGGTAGGCCAGTTGAGAACACCTTTATTTAACCAGGGAGGCTAGTTGAGAACACCTTTATTTAACCAGGTAGGCCAGTTGAGAACACCTTTATTTAACCAGGTAGGCCAGTTGAGAACACCTTTATTTAACCAGGTAGGCTAGTTGATAAGAACCTTTATTTAACCTGCTAGGCTAGTTGAGAACATCTTTATTTAACCAGGTAGGCTAGTTGAGAACACCTTTATTTAACCAGGTAGAGTAGTTGAGAACACCTTTATTTAACCAGGTAGGCCAGTTGAGAACACCTTTATTTAACCAGGTAGGCCAGTTGAGAACACCTTTATTTAACCAGGTAGGCCAGTTGAGAACATCTTTATTTAACCAGGTAGGCTAGTTGAGAACACCTTTATTTAACCAGGTAGGCCAGTTGAGAACACCTTTATTTAACCAGGTAGGCCAGTAGAGAACACCTTTATTTAACCAGGTAGGCCAGTTGAGAACACCTTTATTTAACCAGGTAGGCCAGTAGAGAACACCTTTATTTAACCAGGTAGGCCAGTTGAGAACACCTTTATTTAACCAGGTAGGCCAGTAGAGAACACCTTTATTTAACCAGGTAGGCTAGTTGAGAACACCTTTATTTAACCAGGTAGGCCAGTTGAGAACACCTTTATTTAACCAGGTAGGCTAGTTGAGAACACCTTTATTTAACCAGGTAGGCCAGTAGAGAACACCTTTATTTAACCAGGTAGGCCAGTTGAGAACACCTTTATTTAACCAGGTAGGGTAGTTGAGAACACCTTTATTTAACCAGGTAGGCCAGTAGAGAACACCTTTATTTAACCAGGTAGGCTAGTTGAGAACACCTTTATTTAACCAGGTAGGCTAGTTGAGAACACCTTTATTTTACCTGGTAGGCTAGTTGAGAACACCTTTATTTAACCAGGTAGGCTAGTTGAGAACACCTTTATTTAACCAGGTAGGCTAGTTGAGAACACCTTTATTTAACCAGGTAGACTAGTTGAGAACACCTTTATTTAACCAGGTAGGCTAGTTGAGAACACCTTTATTTAACCAGGTAGGCTAGTTGAGAACACCTTTATTTAACCTGGTAGGCTAGTTGAGAACACCTTTATTTAACCAGGTAGGCTAGTTGAGAACACCTTTATTTAACCAGGTAGGCTAGTTGAGAACACCTTTATGTAACCAGGTAGGCCAGTTGAGAACAAGTACCCATTTGCAACTGCGACCTGGCCAAGATAAAGCAAAGCAATTTGACACATACAACAACAGTTACACATGGAGTAAACAAAACATACAGTCAATAATACAGTAGAAAAAAAAGTCTATGTACAGTGAGTGCAAATGAGGTCAAATAAGGGAGTTAAGGAAATAAATAGGCCATGGTGGCGAAGTAATTACAATATAGCAATTAAACACTGGAACGGTAGATCGGCAGAAGATGAATGTGCAGGTAGAGATACTGGAGTGCAAAGGAACAAAATAAATAAATGAATAAATACCAGTATGGGGATGAGGTAGGTAGATAGATGGGCTGTTTACAGATGGGCTATGTACAGGTGCAGTGATCTGTGAGCTGCTCTGACAGCTGGTGCTTAAAGCTAGTGAGGGAGATGTGAGTCTCCAGCTTCAAAGATTTTTGCAATTTGTTCCAGTCATGGGCAGCAGAGAACTGGAAGGAAAGACAACCAAAGGAGGAATTGGCTTTGGGGGTGACCAGTGAGATATACCTGCTGGAGCGCTTGCTACTGGTGGGTGCTGCTATGGTGACCAGTGCGCTTAGATAAGGGCCCCGCCTTTACCTAGAAGACTTGTAGATAACCTTTAGCCAGTGGGTTTGGCGACGAGTATGAAGCGAGGGCCAACCAAAGAGAGCATACAGGTCGCAGTGGTGGGTGGTGTATGGGGTATGGGGCTTTGGTGACAAAACGGATGGCACTGTGATAGACTACATCCAGTTTGTTGAGTAGAGTGTTGGAGGCTATTTTATAGATGACATCACCGTTGTTGAGGATCGGTATGATTTATGAGGGTATGTTTGGCAGCATGAGTGAAGGATGCTTTGTTGTGATATAGGAAGCCAATTCTAGATGTAATTTTGGATTGGAGATGCTTAATGTGAGTCTGGAAGGAGAGTTTACAGTCTAACCAGACACCCAGGTATTTATAGTTGTCCACATGTTCTAAGTCAGAACCGTCCAGAGTAGTGATGCTGGATGGGTGGGCAGGTGCGGGCTGCGATCGATTGAATAGCATGCATTCAGTTTTCCTTGCGTTTAAGATGTATGGGGCTTTGGTGACAAAATCTTTCCCAGTTCTAAATTGTACCCTGGTCAGAATTAGTGCACTATATCATAGGAGGATTGGGAATGATTGGCTCATAGTCCGGAACAGAATATATGGAACGATATTTAACACATCAAACACATGGTTTCAATGGATTCAATACCATTCCATTCACTCCATTCCAGACATTACTATGAGCCGTCCTCCCCTCAGCATCCTCCTATGATTTAGTGCACTAATTCTGACCAGGGCACATAGAGCTATGGGCACAAGTCAAAAGTAGTGCACTATAAAGGGAATAGGGTGCCAGCCCTGGTCAAAAAAAGTAGTGCACTATAAAGGAAATAGGGCACCGTTTGGAACCTAGTCACGGACTCCATATTCACTTAACCTGCGGGGAATATTAAACCTAAATAGCTTTCCTTAAAGCCATATTTACCATGATAGAGCTATGCAGCAGGGATCCTACCCCCTGGGGAAACACAGGACCAATCTGACAGTGATTAGTTGGGCAGCACAGTGTACATACCAAATTACAGAAAGCTATTAACAATGCTAACCTACCCCTACGTGCCCCTGAATAATAATTTATCGTTTTAGTATTCAATGTCCATCACAATCAAAATCATGTTTTTTACATCAATAAAATCAGTGGCTTGTTTTGAGCAACTGTAAAAGTGAGGGAGGGAGGAGGTAGACAGTCCATCTCACTCAAATCAGGTTCTTATGGCAACACAATGACTGACTAACTAGGAAACAAACTAATCAACTTAACCCCAGGCAGAAACGACAAAATACACGAGAGTGAGAGAGCGACTGGGTGAAATACCACAGTGTGACATCACAGCAGAAAGATGTGTGACCTGTTGCCACAAGAAAACCAGTGAAGAACAAACACCATTGTAAATACAACCCATATTTATGTTAATTTATTTTCCCTTTCCCGTTCTATTTGCACATCATTACAACACTGTATATAGACATAATAAATAAAATACATGGATCTTTTGTAAGAGTAATGTTTACTGTATTATTGTTTATTATCCATTTTATTTGCTTTGGTTGCTTAACATATGTTTACCTGCCAATAACTATTACATTATATATTATATATATATATATATATATATATATATATATATATATATATATTATATACTACTATATATATAATAGCCCTTTAATTGAATTGGAATTGAGAGCGAGAGACACAGAGAGACCTTTTCCAAAACACATAGTGTCTAAACTTTGGTGCCCAAACACCCAGCGTACCCTAGACCTTCTGTCTGAGGACCAACAAGGTTCACCCAGCGTACCCTAGACCTTCTGTCTGAGGACCAACAAGGTTCACCCAGCGTACCCTAGACCTTCTGTCTGAGGACCAACTAGGTTCACCCAGCGCAACCCAGACCTTCTGTCTGAGGACCAACAAGGTTCACCCAGCGCACCCTAGACCTTCTGTCTGAGGACCAACTAGGTTCACCCAGCGCACCCTAGACCTTCTGTCTGAGGACCAACTAGGTTCACCCAGCGCACCCTAGACCTTCTGTCTGAGGACCAACTAGGTTCACCCAGCGCACCCTAGACCTTCTGTCTGAGGACCAACCTTCTGTCTGAGGAGGTTCACCCAGCGCACCCTAGACCTTCTGTCTGAGGACCAACTTCACCCAGGCACCCTTCTGTCTGAGGACCAACTAGCGCACCCTAGACCTTCTGTCTGAGGACCAACAAGGTTCACCCAGCGCACCCTAGACCTTCTGTCTGAGGACCAACTAGGTTCACCCAGCGCACCCTAGACCTTCTGTCTGAGGACCAACTAGGTTCACCCAGCGCACCCTAGACCTTCTGTCTGAGGACCAACTAGGTTCACCCAGCGCACCCTAGACCTTCTGTCTGAGGACCAACAAGGTTCACCCAGCGCACCCTAGACCTTCTGTCTGAGGACCAACTAGGTTCACCCAGCGCACCCTAGACCTTCTGTCTGAGGACCAACTAGGTTCACCCAGCGCACCCTAGACCTTCTGTCTGAGGACCAACTAGGTTCACCCAGCGCACCCTAGACCTTCTGTCTGAGGACCAACTAGGTTCACCCAGCGCACCCTAGACCTTCTGTCTGAGGACCAACTAGGTTCACCCAGCGCACCCTAGACCTTCTGTCTGAGGACCAACTAGGTTCACCCAGCGCACCCTAGACCTTCTGTCTGAGGACCAACAAGGTTCACCCAGCGCACCCTAGACCTTCTGTCTGAGGACCAACAAGGTTCACCCAGCGCACCCTAGACCTTCTGTCTGAGGACCAACTAGGTTCACCCAGCGCACCCAACTAGACCTTCTGTCTGAGGACCAACTAGGTTCACCCAGCGCACCCTAGACCTTCTGTCTGAGGACCAACTAGGTTCACCCAGCGCACCCTAGACCTTCTGTCTGAGGACCAACTAGGTTCACCCAGCGCACCCTAGACCTTCTGTCTGAGGACCAACTAGGTTCACCCAGCGCACCCTAGACCTTCTGTCTGAGGACCAACTAGGTTCACCCAGCGCACCCTAGACCTTCTGTCTGAGGACCAACTAGGTTCACCCAGCGCACCCTAGACCTTCTGTCTGAGGACCAACTAGGTTCACCCAGCGCACCCTAGACCTTCTGTCTGAGGACCAACTAGGTTCACCCAGCGCACCCTAGACCTTCTGTCTGAGGACCAACTAGGTTCACCCAGCGCACCCTAGACCTTCTGTCTGAGGACCAACTAGGTTCACCCAGCGCACCCTAGACCTTCTGTCTGAGGACCAACTAGGTTCACCCAGCGCACCCTAGACCTTCTGTCTGAGGACCAACTAGGTTCACCCAGCGCACCCTAGACCTTCTGTCTGAGGACCAACTAGGTTCACCCAGCGCACCCTAGACCTTCTGTCTGAGGACCAACTAGGTTCACCCAGCGCACCCTAGACCTTCTGTCTGAGGACCAACTAGGTTCACCCAGCGCACCCTAGACCTTCTGTCTGAGGACCAACTAGGTTCACCCAGCCACATCATAATATACCCAGCGCACCCTAGACCTTCTGTCTGAGGACCAACTAGGTTCACCCAGCCACATAATAATATACCCAGCCTTCTGTCTGCCACTAGGTTCACCCAGCCACATAATAATATACCCAGCGCACCCTACACCTTCGGTCTGAGGACAAACTAGGTTCAACCAGCCACATCATAATATACCCAGCGCACCCTAGACCTTCTGTCTGAGGACCAACTAGGTTCACCCAGCGCACCCTAAACCTTCTGTCTGAGGACCAACTAGGTTCACCGCAGACCTTCTGTCTGACATAATAACCCAGCGCACCCAGACCTTCTGTCTGAGGACCACTAGGTTCACCCAGCGCACCCTAGACCTTCTGTCTGAGGACCAACTAGGTTCACCCAGCCACCCTAATTCTAGGACCACCCAGCGCACCCTAGACCTTCTGTCTGAGGACCAACTAGGTTCACCCAGCCACATAATAATATACCCAGCGCACCCTAGACCTTCTGTCTGAGGACCAACTAGGTTCACCCAACCACATAGCGCACCCTAGACCTTCTGTCTGAGGACCAACTAGGTTCACCGAGCCACATAATAATATACCCAGCGCACCCTAGACCTTCTGTCTGAGGACCAACTAGGTTCACCCAGCGCACCCTAGACCTTCTGTCTGAGGACCAACTAGGTTCACCCAGCCACATAATAATACACCCAGCGCACCCTAGACCTTCTATCTGAGGACCAACTAGGTTCACCCAGCCACATAATAATACACCCAGCGTACCCTAGACCTTCTATCTGAGGACCAACTAGGTTCACCCAACCACATAATAATACACCCAGCGCACCCTAGACCTTCTGTCTGAGGACCAACTAGGTTCACCCAGCGCACCCTAGACCTTCTATCTGAGGACCAACTAGGTTCACCCAGCGCACCCTAGACCTATCTGAGGACCAACTAGGTTCACCCAGCGCACCCTAGACCTTCTGTCTGAGGACCAACTAGGTTCACCCAGCCACATAATAATATACCCAGCGCACCCTAGACCTTCTGTCTGAAGACCAACTAGGTTCACCCAGCCACATAATAATATACCCAGCGCACCCTAGACCTTCTGTCTGAGGACCAACTAGGTTCACCCAGCGCACCCTAGACCTTCTGTCTGAGGACCAACTAGGTTCACCCAGCCACATAATAATACACCCAGCGCACCCTAGACCTTCTATCTGAGGACCAACTAGGTTCACCCAGCGCACCCTAGACCTTCTGTCTGAGGACCAACTAGGTTCACCCAGCCACATAATAATACACCCAGCGCACCCTAGACCTTCTATCTGAGGACCAACTAGGTTCACCCAGCCACATAATAATATACCCAGTGCACCCTAGACCTTCTATCTGAGGACCAACTAGGTTCACCCAACCACATAATAATACACCCAGCGCACCCTAGACCTTCTATCTGAGGACCAACTAGGTTCACCCAGCCACATAATAATACACCCAGCGTACCCTAGACCTTCTGTCTGAGGACCAACTAGGTTCACCCAACCACATAATAATATACCCAGCGCACCCTAGACCTTCTATCTGAGGACCAACTAGGTTCACCCAGCCACATAATAATACACCCAGCGCACCCTAGACCTTCTATCTGAGGACCAACTAGGTTCACCCAGCCACATAATAATATACCCAGTGCACCCTAGACCTTCTGTCTGAGGACCAACTAGAACCTCCCCCCCACTTTAATGAAGACAGCTTCTCCATCCTACCGCTTATACCCCCCCCACTTTAATGAAGACAGCTTCTCCATCCTTTACAGTCCTATATCCCCCCACTTTAATGAAGACAGCTTCTCCATCCTACAGTATATCCCCCCACTTTAATGAAGACAGCTTCTCCATCTACAGTATATCCCCCACTTTAATGAAGACAGCTTCTCCATCCTACAGTATATCCCCCCCCACTTTAATGAAGACAGCTTCTCCATCCTACAGTATATCCCCACTTTAATGAAGACAGCTTCTCCATCCTACAGTATATCCCCCCACTTTAATGAAGACAGCTTCTCCATCCTACAGTATATCCCCCCAGCCACCTTTAATGAAGACAGCTTCTCCATCCTACAGTATATCCCCCCCACTTTAATGAAGACAGTATATCCCCCTACAGTATATCCCCCCACTTTAATGAAGACAGCTTCTCCATCCTACAGTATATCCCCCACTTTAATGAAGACAGCTTCTCCATCCTACAGTATACCCCCCCACTTTAATGAAGACAGCTTCTCCATCCTACAGTATATCCCCCACTTTAATGAAGACAGCTTCTCCATCCTACAGTATATCCCCCCACTTTAATGAAGACAGCTTCTCCATCCTACAGTATATCCCCCCACTTTAATGAAGACAGCTTCTCCATCCTACAGTATATCCCCCACTTTAATGAAGACAGCTTCTCCATCCTTTAATGAAGACAGTATATCCCCCCACTTTAATGAAGACAGCTTCTCCATCCTACAGTATATCCCCCACTTTTTAATGAAGACAGCTTCTCCTATCCTACAGTATATCCCCCTTTAATGAAGACAGCTTCTCCATCCTACAGTATATCCCCCCACTTTAATGAAGACAGCTTCTCCATCCTACAGTATATCCCCCCACTTTAATGAAGACAGCTTCTCCATCCTACAGTATATCCCCCCCACTTTAATGAAGACAGCTTCTCCATCCTACAGTATATCCCCCCACTTTAATGAAGACAGCTTCTCCATCCTACAGTATATCCCCACCAGCTTCTCCATCCTACAGTATATCCCCCCACTTTAATGAAGACAGCTTCTCCATCCTACAGTATATCCCCCCACTTTAATGAAGACAGCTTCTCCATCCTACAGTATATCCCCCCACTTTAATGAAGACAGCTTCTCCATCCTACAGTATATTTAATGAAGACCCCCCCTACAGTTTAATGAAGACAGCTTCTCCATCCTACAGTATATCCCCCCCACTTTAATGAAGACAGCTTCTCCATCCTACAGTATATCCCCCACTTTAATGAAGACAGCTTCTCCATCCTACAGTATATCCCCCCACTTTAATGAAGACAGCTTCTCCATCCTACAGTATATCCCCCCACTTTAATGAAGACAGCTTCTCCATCCTACAGTATATCCCCCCACTTTAATGAAGACAGCTTCTCCATCCTACAGTATATCCCCCACTTTAATGAAGACAGCTTCTCCATCCTACAGTATATCCCCCCACTTTAATGAAGACACTTTAATGAAGACAGCTTCTCCATCCTACAGTATATCCCCCACTTTAATGAAGACAGCTTCTCCATCCTACAGTATATCCCCCCACTTTAATGAAGACAGCTTCTCCATCCTACAGTATATCCCCCACTTTAATGAAGACAGCTTCTCCATCCTACAGTATATCCCCCCACTTTAATGAAGACAGCTTCTCCATCCTACAGTATATCCCCCCACTTTAATGAAGACAGCTTCTCCATCCTACAGTATATCCCCCCACTTTCCTACAATGAAGACAGCTTCTCCATCCTACAGTATATCCCCCCACTTTAATGAAGACAGCTTCTCCATCCTACAGTATATCCCCCACTTTAATGAAGACAGCTTCTCCATCCTACAGTATACAGAAGACAGCTATATCCCCCCACTTTAATGAAGACAGCTTCTCCATCCTACAGTATATCCCCCCCACTTTAATGAAGACAGCTTCTCCATCCTACAGTATATCCCCCCACTTTAATGAAGACAGCTTCTCCATCCTACAGTATATCCCCCCACTTTAATGAAGACAGCTTCTCCATCCTTTAATGAAGACAGCTTCTCCATCCTACAGTATATCCCCCTACTTTAAATGAAGACACAGCTTCTCCATCCTACAGTATATCCCCCCACTTTAATGAAGACAGCTTCTCCATCCTACAGTATATCCCCCACTTTAATGAAGACAGCTTCTCCATCCTACAGTATATCCCCCCACTTTAATGAAGACAGCTTCTCCATCCTACAGTATATCCCCCACTTTAATGAAGACAGCTTCTCCATCCTACAGTATATCCCCCACACTTTAATGAAGACAGCTTCTCCATCCTACAGTATATCCCCCCACTTTAATGAAGACAGCTTCTCCATCCTACAGTATATCCCCCCACACTTTAATGAAGACAGCTTCTCCATCCTACAGTATATCCCCCCCACTTTAATGAAGACAGCTTCTCCATCCTACAGTATATCCCCCCACTTTAATGAAGAAGACAGCTTCTCCATCCTACAGTATATCCCCCCACTTTAATGAAGACAGCTTCTCCATCCTACAGTATATCCCCCCACTTTAATGAAGACAGCTTCTCCATCCTCCTACAGTATATCCCCCCACTTTAATGAAGACAGCTTCTCCATCCTACAGTATATCCCCCCAGCTTCTCCACTTTAATGAAGACAGCTTCTCCATCCTACAGTATATCCCCAGCCACTTTAATGAAGACAGCTTCTCCATCCTACAGTATATCCCCCCACTTTAATGAAGACAGCTTCTCCATCCTACAGTATATCCCCCACTTTAATGAAGACAGCTTCTCCATCCTACAGTATATCCCCCACACTTTAATGAAGACAGCTTCTCCATCCTACAGTATATCCCCCAGCTTCTCCATCTTTAATGAAGACAGCTTCTCCATCCTACAGTATATCCCCCCACTTTAATGAAGACAGCTTCTCCATCCTACAGTATATCCCCCCACTTTAATGAAGACAGCTTCTCCATCCTACAGTATATCCCCCCCACTTTAATGAAGACAGCTTCTCCATCCTACAGTATATCCCCCCTTTAATGAAGACAGCTTCTCCATCCTACAGTATATCCCCCCACTTTAATGAAGACAGCTTCTCCATCCTACAGTATATCCCCCCCCACTTTAATGAAGACAGCTTCTCCATCCTACAGTATATCCCCCCACACTTTAATGAAGACAGCTTCTCCATCCTACAGTATATCCCCCCACTTTAATGAAGACAGCTTCTCCATCCTACAGTATATCCCCCCACTTTAATGAAGACAGCTTCTCCATCCTACAGTATATCCCCCCACTTTAATGAAGACAGCTTCTCCATCCTACAGTATATCCCCCCACTTTAATGAAGACAGCTTTTAATGAAGACTCCATCCTACAGTATATCCCCCAGCCTCCACTTTAATGAAGACAGCTTCTCCATCCTACAGTATATCCCCCCACTTTAATGAAGACAGCTTCTCCATCCTACAGTATATCCCCCCACTTTAATGAAGACAGCTTCTCCATCCTACAGTATATCCCCCACTTTAATGAAGACAGCTTCTCCATCCTACAGTATATCCCCCCACTTTAATGAAGACAGCTTCTCCATCCTACAGTATATCCCCCACTTTAATGAAGACAGCTTCTCCATCCTACAGTATATCCCCCCACTTTAATGAAGACAGCTTCTCCATCCTACAGTATATCCCCCACTTTAATGAAGACAGCTTCTCCATCCTACAGTATATCCCCCCACTTTAATGAAGACAGCTTCTCCATCCTACAGTATATCCCCCCACTTTAATGAAGACAGCTTCTCCATCCTACAGTATATCCCCCCACTTTAATGAAGACAGCTTCTCCATCCTACAGTATATCCCCCACTTTAATGAAGACAGCTTCTCCATCCTACAGTATATCCCCCCCCCACTTTAATGAAGACAGCTTCTCCATCCTACAGTATATCCCCCCACTTTAATGAAGACAGCTTCTCCATCCTACAGTATATCCCCCACTTTAATGAAGACAGCTTCTCCATCCTACAGTATATCCCCCCACTTTAATGAAGACAGCTTCTCCATCCTATATCCCCCACTTTAATCCTATATCCCCCACTTTAATGAAGACAGCTTCCTACAGTAATGAAGACAGCTTCTCCATCCTACAGTATATCCCCCCACTTTAATGAAGACAGCTTCTCCATCCTACAGTATATCCCCCCACTTTAATGAAGACAGCTTCTCCATCCTACAGTATATCCCCCACTTTAATGAAGACAGCTTCTCCATCCTACAGTATATCCCCCCACTTTAATGAAGACAGCTTCTCCATCCTACAGTATATCCCCCCACTTTAATGAAGACAGCTTCTCCATCCTACAGTATATCCCCCCACTTTAATGAAGACAGCTTCTCCATCCTACAGTATATCCCCCACTTTAATGAAGACAGCTTCTCCATCCTACAGTATATCCCCCACTTTAATGAAGACAGCTTCTCCATCCTACAGTATATCCCCCCCACTTTAATGAAGACAGCTTCTCCATCCTACAGTATATCCCCCCACTTTAATGAAGACAGCTTCTCCATCCTAATGAAGACAGTATATATATCCCCCCACTTTAATGAAGACAGCTTCTCCATCCTACAGTATATCCCCCCACTTTAATGAAGACAGCTTCTCCATCCTACAGTATATCCCCCCCCACTTTAATGAAGACAGCTTCTCCATCCTACAGTATATCCCCCACACAGCTTCTCCATTTAATGAAGACAGCTTCTCCATCCTACAGTATATCCCCCACTTTAATGAAGACAGCTTCTCCATCCTACAGTATATCAGTATATCCCCCCACTTTAATGAAGACAGCTTCTCCATCCTACAGTATATCCCCCCACTTTAATGAAGACAGCTTCTCCATCCTACAGTATATCCCCCACTTTAATGAAGACAGCTTCTCCATCCTACAGTATATCCCCCCACTTTAATGAAGACAGCTTCTCCATCCTATCCCCCCACTTTAATGAAGACAGCTTCTCCATCCTACAGTATATCCCCCACACTTTAATGAAGACAGCTTCTCCATCCTACAGTATATCCCCCCCACTTTAATGAAGACAGCTTCTCCATCCTACAGTATATCCCCCATCCACTTTAATGAAGACAGCTTCTCCATCCTACAGTATATCCCCCACTTTAATGAAGACAGCTTCTCCATCCTACAGTATATCCCCCACTTTAATGAAGACAGCTTCTCCATCCTACAGTATATCCCCCACTTTAATGAAGACAGCTTCTCCATCCTACAGTATATCCCCCCACTTTAATGAAGACAGCTTCTCCATCCTACAGTATATCCCCCCACTTTAATGAAGACAGCTTCTCCATCCTACAGTATATCCCCCCACACTTTAATGAAGACAGCTTCTCCATCCTACAGTATATCCCCCAGTATATCCCCCCACTTTAATGAAGACAGCTTCTCCATCCTATCCCCACAGAAGACAGCTTCTCCATCCCAGTATATCCCACTTTAATGAAGACAGCTTCTCCATCCTACAGTATATCCCCCCCCACTTTAATGAAGACAGCTTCTCCATCCTACAGTATATCCCCCCACTTTAATGAAGACAGCTTTAATGAAGACTCCATCCTACAGTATATCCCCCCACTTTAATGAAGACAGCTTCTCCATCCTACAGTATATCCCCCCACTTTAATGAAGACAGCTTCTCCATCCTACAGTATATCCCCCACTTTAATGAAGACAGCTTCTCCATCCTACAGTATATCCCCCCATCCTACTTTAATGAAGACAGCTTCTCCATCCTACAGTATATCCCCCCCCACTTTAATGAAGACAGCTTCTCCATCCTACAGTATATCCCCCCACCACTTTAATGAAGACAGCTTCTCCATCCTACAGTATATCCCCCCCCCACACTTTAATGAAGACAGCTTCTCCATCCTGGAGGGGGAAATCATTCATTTCCAGGCCCAGCGACGAGTCTGTGGCGACCTAAATGTATTGATTTATTTTTAAAAACATGTAACCTTTATTTAACTAGGCAAGTCAGCTAAGAACAAACGTCTTATTTACAATGACGGCCTACCAAAAGGCCTCCTGCAGGGACGGGTAGGGATGAAGAGGACAAAACATCACGACCAGAGAGAACACAACACTGCATTTTAAAACAAACAAACAAACAAACTGTATCGTGCTGCAGGAGGGACTGGTGCACTTCACAAAATAGATGGCATCATGAGGAACTAAAATTAGGTGAATATATTGAAGCAACATCTCAAGACATCGGTCAGGAAGTTAAAGCTTGGTTGCAAATGGGCCTTCCAAATGGACAATGACCCCAAGCATACTTCTAAAGCTGTGTCAAAATGGCTTAAGGACAACAAAGTTAAGGTATTGGAGTGGCCATCACAAAGCCCTGACCTCAATCCACCCCCCGGACCAACACATAGAGGACACACACCAAGAAGACTTACATTCTGCCCACACTTAGAAAATGTGTGGGCAGAACTGAAAAAGCGTGTGCGAGCAAGGAGGCCAACAAACCTGACTCGGACAATAACGCAGGCAGTTTAAATTGGGTATGCTTTTCATCCAAAATTCCGAATGTGCCCCCTACCCTAGGCAAGGTAACTTGAGTCAAACATTTCGGGTAGCCTTCCACAAGCGTCCCGCAATAAGTTGGGTGAATTTGGTGAAAATTCATCCAACTTATTGTGGGAAGCTTGTGGAAGGCTACCCAAAATATGTGACTCAAGTTAAACAATGTTAAGGCAATGCTACCAAATAATAATTGAGTTTCTGTAAACTTTTGACCCACTGGGAATGAGATGAAATAAATAAAATCTTAAATAATTCATTATCTCTACTATTATTCTGACATTTCACATTCTTAAAATAAAGTGGTGATCCTAACTGACCTAAAACAGGAAATGTTTACTGGGATTAAATGTATTTGGCTAAAGTGTATGTAAACTTCAAACTTCAAATGTCTATTAACTGTATCCTCTCCTGTTAAAGTAGAGGTTCTCTGTCCTCATCATAACATCATCCTCTCCTGTTAAAGTAGAGGTTCTGTGTCCTCATCATCCTCTCCTGTTAAAGTAGAGCTTCTGTGTCCTCATCATCCTCTCCTGTTAAAGTAGAGCTTCTGTGTCCTCATCATCCTCTCCTGTTAAAGTAGAGCTTCTGTGTCCTCATCATCCTCTCCTGTTAAAGTAGAGCTTCTGTGTCCTCATCATCCTCTCCTGTTAAAGTAGAGC
This sequence comes from Oncorhynchus nerka, assembly GCF_034236695.1. Taxonomy (NCBI): domain Eukaryota; kingdom Metazoa; phylum Chordata; class Actinopteri; order Salmoniformes; family Salmonidae; genus Oncorhynchus; species Oncorhynchus nerka. The sequence goes on along the minus strand of NC_088419.1, from coordinate 98,310,233 downwards.
TTCTGTGTCCTCATCATAACATCATCCTCTCCTGTTAAAGTAGAGGTTCTGTGTCCTCATCATAACATCATCCTCTCCTGTTAAAGTAGAGGTTCTCTGTCCTCATCATCCTCTCCTGTTCCATTAACAACAGATTACTGCAGATGGTAGTTAGACTACACCTCATTATCAGTAGTGTCGCTCCCTCCTCAGAGCAGATGGTAGTTAGACTACACCTCATTATCAGTAGTGTCGCTCCCTCCTCAGAGCAGATGGTAGTGAGACTACACCTCATTATCAGTAGCATCACTCCCTCCTCAGAGCAGATGGTAGTCAGACTACACCTTATTACCAGTAGCATCACTCCCTCCTCAGAGCAGATGGTAGTCAGACTACACCTTATTACCAGTAGCATCACTCCCTCCTCAGAGCAGATGGTAGTGAGACTACACCTCATTATCAGTAGCATCACTCCCTCCTCAGAGCAGATGGTAGTCAGACTACACCTTATTACCAGTAGCATCACTCCCTCCTCAGAGCAGATGGTAGTCAGACTACACCTTATTACCAGTAGCATCACTCCCTCCTCAGAGCAGATGGTAGTCAGACTACACCTCATTATCAGTAGCATCACTCCCTCCTCAGAGCAGATGGTAGTCAGACTACACCTCATTATCAGTAGCATCACTCCCTCCTCAAAGGAAGAGAGAGTTCCAGAACTCCACCAGAGATGTTCCAGAACTCCACCAGAGATGTTCCAGAACTCCACCAGAGATGTTCCAGAACTCCACCAGAGATGTTCCAGAACTCCACCAGAGATGTTCCAGAACTCCACCAGAGATGTTCCAGAACTCCACCAGAGATGTTCCAGAACTCCACCAGAGATGATCTTTACCCCCGGTGTTCTCAGAGGGATGTTTCATAGTATTTGGCTTAAAGTTCTTTCAGTTATCTCTCTCCACTCTAAACTCCAAATTCAAATAAACGCAATCAAAGTTAATTTGAGTCGCCCACCGTATCTCTCACAGAACTACAATGAGATTCACTTTCTATGATTTCTCTCCTTCTGCTCATGAAGTTGCAACTGTCATCTCTCTAGCATTGCACTTCATCGTTTGTTTCCTCATAGAATCATAGCTGTGAGAAGGGTTCTGGTGGAACTGCGGCACACCTGATCAATTTAAATAAATGTTCTGCTGTTTGTTCAGAAAGACATTCAATAATTCAGAATATCCTACTACACCATGAGAAGGCCTATAATTTATCCACAGAGGATAAATAGCTACCTTGAAGATAAAAAAAAGCCTAGCTGTGGAGTGTAGCCCAATAACATAACAAGGCCTAGCCCACAGTCGGGAACGCGCAGAAAATCTGTCAGTGAACAACCAGCATGTAGCAAAACAGGCCTTTCACAATATTTCAAATAGTCGAATAGGAAAACACAGGTTGGAAAGTAAATGGCTCCTGCTGAAAAGAGAAGACTCTAATCTGTCAGCTGCAGGCTTCCAAATATGGTTTTAAAAAATACAATGAGAGAGAGAGAGGCTTTGGGCACGAGCGCATAGGCCATCACCAGCCATCACCAGCCATCACCAGCCACCACCAGCCACCACCAGCCACCACCAGCCATCACCAGCCATCACCAGCCACCACCAGCCACCACCAGCCATCACCAGCCATCACCAGCCACCACCAGCCACCACCAGCCATCACCAGCCACCACCAGCCACCACCAGCCACCACCAGCCATCACCAGCCATCACCAGCCATCACCAGCCACCACCAGCCATCACCAGCCATCACCAGCCATCACCAGCCATCACCAGCCACCACCAGCCATCACCAGCCACCACCAGCCACCACCAGCCACCACCAGCCATCACCAGCCACCACCAGCCACCACCAGCCACCACCAGCCACCACCAGCCATCACCAGCCATAACCAGCCACCACCAGCGAGTGAGCTGGGCATCAATGGGTGAGTCGGTGAAACTGGAAATCAAAATGAATCCTTAGGTTGGTAGGAACAAATCTAGCCTATTGCCATGTTATCTGATATGTTATCTATATGACTGAATGGAAACATCTTTTCGCATCAAAAATATGAAGTTGCTTTGCTTACGTGCTGTAGGCAGCCATTAGGCAGCCATTACACAGGGGAGTGGCTACTATGGCACCTTGATAGTCTTGTAGCCAATGAGATACGCTTTCCAGGAATATGCAGTTGACCTGGGTGGGACAAAGCAAGGCCTAGAACCTTTTATGCGTAATGCGAACTATTTCTACCTGACCCAGATACAAGACGCACCGAGCACGCTACATTACATTGTAAATAGATTTAATTGTTTTAATTTCATCGCTTTAGCATAAAAGATGGCTTATCCAAGGGATAAAATCGAATATCGAAGATGAAGCAACAAAAAAAAAAGGCAGCTATGAAAAAGTATACCGGACGTTTTGAATAAAATACAGGTCACCCACCTCTAGTCTACCTCGGTCACACCCACCACATCTAGTCTACTCTGATCAGGGGAGCGATTTGGACAACGAGGATTTCGACTCAGCCGAAGAAGATTTCTTTCCAGAAGGATTAGATCCACTTTTAGATCTGTAGGTAAATTATGACTTTATAAAGCTATATTTTTATATAAGTTGTCTGCTTTTTGTGCTTTTGATTTAGTTTACATCGTCCTAACTTTATATAATGTTTTCATACCCTACATTACTCACCTCATATTGTCACGACTTCGACCGAAGTTAGCTCCCCTTCACGTTCTGTTCGGGTGGCGCTCGGTGGTCGTTGTAGCAGGCCTACTAGCTGCCACTGATTCTTTCCTCCCCCTCCTTATGTGTTTATTGACACACCTGTTTTGTGTTGGGTATAATTAGGGAGGCTTTATTAGTCAGCCGGCCCGCCTGGTTCTTTGTGCGGGATTAATTATTGTGACCTTCTGTTTGGTAGTAGAGGAACGTGTTTGTTCCTGGTCGTGTATTTTTGGTTGTGAGCACACTGTGTGGCGTTTTGGTGCATTAAAGAGCACAGCATCGCACTCTCTGTTTCCTGCGTCTGACTCCACACCCACCACACCCGGAGCGTTACACATATGTATATACTGTACTCTATATCATCTACTGCATCTTGCCATCTTTATGTAATACATGTATCACTAGCCACTTTAAACTATGCCACTTTGTTTACATACCCTACATTACTCATCTCATATGTATGTGTATACTGTACTCGATACCATCTACTGCATCTTGCCTATGCCGTTCTGTACCATCACTCATTCATATATCTTTATGTACATATTCTTTATCCCTTTACAATTGTGTGTATAAGGTAGTAGTTGTGAAATTGTTAGGTTTGATTACTCGTTGGTTATTACTGCATAGTCGGAACTAGAAGCACAAGCATTTCGCTACACTCGCATTAACATCTGCTAACCATGTGTATGTGACAAATACATTTGATTTGATGTAACAAGTCATTTCAATGTTATATCATTCCAAAGTAGTTATTGTTTATGATTCATATTAGTTTCATCCTTGTAACTTTGGAGAGGCCACTAAACTCTCAGGACCATTGGGGAGCCCATTAAACTCTCAGGGCCATTGGAGAGCCCACTAAACTCTCAGGGCCATTGGAGAGCCCACTAAACTCTCAGGGCCATTGGGGAGCCCATTAAACTCTCAGGGCCATTGGAGAGCCCACTAAACTCTCAGGGCCATTGGAGAGCCCACTAAACTCTCAGGGCCATTGGAGAGACCACTAAACTCTCAAGGCCATTGGAGAGACCACTAAACTCTCAAGGCCATTGGAGAGACCACTAAACTCTCAGGGCCATTGGAGAGACCACTAAACTCTCAGGGCCATTGGAGGGCCATTGGAGAGACCACTAAACTCTCAGGGCCATTGGAGGGCCATTGGAGAGGCCACTAAACTCTCAGGGCCATTGGAGAGACCACTAAACTCTCAGGGCCATTGGAGGGCCATTGGAGAGACCACTAAACTCTCAGGGCCATTGGAGGGCCATTGGAGAGACCACTAAACTCTCAGGGCCATTGGAGAGACCACTAAACTCTCAGGGCCATTGATAATCTGTGGTTCTCACCTCTGCCTTCATCTACAAAGTGTTACTGTTTGTGTGTGTCCTTCACACCTCCTATATGAGTCACTGTACATATAACGTATAGGCTTGGTGTTTTTACTTTACAGTAATGTTGGTTTGTAAATTTAGTCAATTGTATTTCTATGTGTCTTACAACAATATATCCCTTTATTTTATTCACCACAGAGTGGAGGTTGCAGAGCATGACAGTTTGAGAGCCACCCCTCCCCAGCAAGCGCCCCCCGCTAGTCATGGTCCCCCCCCCCCACTGCTATGTCGATCACCGCATCTGATGGTTCTACATCCTCTTTTCATAGACCTCTTGAAAAAGAAACTAGGGGCTTGTGGCACCGTTCGTCCTAACAGAACCGGTTTCACCAAGACCAAGGTAAACAACGTGACAAAGACAGAGGAGATGGGGACCATTCCTCCTAACAGAACCGGTTTCCCCAAGACCAAGGTAAACAACGTGACAAAGACAAGGGGGTGGGGACCATTCCTTCTAACAGAACCGGTTTCACCAAGACCAAGGTAAACCACATGACAAAGACAGAGGAGATGGGGACCATTCCTCCTAACAGAACTGGTTTCCCCAAGACCAAGGTACATCTAGTCTACCTCGGTCACACCCACCGCATCTAGTCTACCTCGGGTCACACCCACATCTAGGCTACCTCGGTCACACCCACCTCTTGTCTACCTCGGTCACACCCACCTCTAGTCTACCTCGGTCACACCCACCACATCTAGTCTACCTCGGTCACACCCACCACCTCTAGTCTACCTCGGGTCACACCCACCACCTCTAGTCTACCTCGGTCACACCCACCATATCTAGTCTACCTCGGTCACACCCACCACATCTAGTCTACCTCGGTCGCACCCACCACATCTAGTCTACCTCGGTCACACCCACCGCATCTAGTCTACCTCGGTCACACCCACCTCTAGTCTACCTCGGTCACACCCACCTCTAGTCTACCTCGGTCACACCCACCTCTAGTCTACCTCGGTCACACCCACCACATCTAGTCTACCTCGGTCACACCCACCACCTCTAGTCTACCTCGGGTCACACCCACCACCTCTAGTCTACCTCGGTCACACCCACCATATCTAGTCTACCTCGGTCACACCCACCACATCTAGTCTACCTCGTTCACACCCACCACTAGTCTACCTCGGTCACACCCACCACATCTAGTCTACCTCGGTCACACCCACATCTAGTCTACCTCGGTCACACCCACCGCATCTAGTCTACCTCGGTCACACCCACCGCATCTAGTCTACCTCGGTCACACCCACCACATCTAGTCTACCTCGGTCACACCCACCACCTCTAGTCTACCTCGGTCACACCCACCACCTCTAGTCTACCTCGGTCACACCCACCACATCTAGTCTACCTCGGTCACACCCACATCTAGTCTACCTCGGTCACACCCACCACCTCTAGGCTACCTCGGTCACACCCACCGCATATAGTCTACCTCGGTCACACCCACCGCATCTAGTCTACCTCGGTCACACCCACCTCTAGTCTACCTCGGTCGCACCCACCACATCTATTCCACCTCGGGTCACACCCACCACATCTAGTCTACCTCGAGTCACACCCACCACATCCAGTCTACCTCGGTCACACCCACCGCATCTAGTCTACCTCGGTCACACCCACCGCATCTAGTCTACCTCGGTCACACCCACATCTAGTCTACCTCGGTCACACCCACCACATCTAGTCTACCTCGGTCACACCCACCACCTCTAGTCTACCTCGGGTCACACCCACCACCTCTAGTCTACCTCGGTCACACCCACCATATCTAGTCTACCTCGGTCACACCCACCACATCTAGTCTACCTCGGTCGCACCCACCACATCTAGTCTACCTCGGTCACACCCACCGCATCTAGTCTACCTCGGTCACACCCACCTCTAGTCTACCTCGGTCACACCCACCTCTAGTCTACCTCGGTCACACCCACCTCTAGTCTACCTCGGTCACACCCACCACATCTAGTCTACCTCGGTCACACCCACCACCTCTAGTCTACCTCGGGTCACACCCACCACCTCTAGTCTACCTCGGTCACACCCACCATATCTAGTGTACCTCGGTCACACCCACCACATCTAGTCTACCTCGTTCACACCCACCACTAGTCTACCTCGGTCACACCCACCACATCTAGTCTACCTCGGTCACACCCACATCTAGTCTACCTCGGTCACACCCACCGCATCTAGTCTACCTCGGTCACACCCACCGCATCTAGTCTACCTCGGTCACACCCACCACCTCTAGTCTACCTCGGTCACACCCACCACCTCTAGTCTACCTCGGTCACACCCACCACATCTAGTCTACCTCGGTCACACCCACATCTAGTCTACCTCGGTCACACCCACCACATCTAGTCTACCTCGGTCACACCCACCACCTCTAGTCTACCTCGGTCACACCCACCACCTCTAGTCTACCTCGGTCACACCCACCACATCTAGTCTACCTCGGTCACACCCACATCTAGTCTACCTCGGTCACACCCACCACATCTAGTCTACCTCGGTCACACCCACCACCTCTAGTCTACCTCGGGTCACACCCACCACCTCTAGTCTACCTCGGTCACACCCACCATATCTAGTCTACCTCGGTCACACCCACCACATCTAGTCTACCTCGTTCACACCCACCACTAGTCTACCTCGGTCACACCCACCACATCTAGTCTACCTCGGTCACACCCACATCTAGTCTACCTCGGTCACACCCACCGCATCTAGTCTACCTCGGTCACACCCACCGCATCTAGTCTACCTCGGTCACACCCACCACATCTAGTCTACCTCGGTCACACCCACCACCTCTAGTCTACCTCGGTCACACCCACCACCTCTAGTCTACCTCGGTCACACCCACCACATCTAGTCTACCTCGGTCACACCCACATCTAGTCTACCTCGGTCACACCCACCACCTCTAGGCTACCTCGGTCACACCCACCGCATATAGTCTACCTCGGTCACACCCACCGCATCTAGTCTACCTCGGTCACACCCACCTCTAGTCTACCTCGGTCGCACCCACCACATCTATTCCACCTCGGGTCACACCCACCACATCTAGTCTACCTCGAGTCACACCCACCACATCCAGTCTACCTCGGTCACACCCACCGCATCTAGTCTACCTCGGTCACACCCACCGCATCTAGTCTACCTCGGTCACACCCACATCTAGTCTACCTCGGTCACACCCACCACATCTAGTCTACCTCGGTCACACCCACCACCTCTAGTCTACCTCGGGTCACACCCACCACCTCTAGTCTACCTCGGTCACACCCACCATATCTAGTCTACCTCGGTCACACCCACCACATCTAGTCTACCTCGGTCGCACCCACCACATCTAGTCTACCTCGGTCACACCCACCGCATCTAGTCTACCTCGGTCACACCCACCTCTAGTCTACCTCGGTCACACCCACCTCTAGTCTACCTCGGTCACACCACCTCTAGTCTACCTCGGTCACACCCACCACATCTAGTCTACCTCGGTCACACCCACCACCTCTAGTCTACCTCGGGTCACACCCACCACCTCTAGTCTACCTCGGTCACACCCACCATATCTAGTGTACCTCGGTCACACCCACCACATCTAGTCTACCTCGTTCACACCCACCACTAGTCTACCTCGGTCACACCCACCACATCTAGTCTACCTCGGTCACACCCACATCTAGTCTACCTCGGTCACACCCACCGCATCTAGTCTACCTCGGTCACACCCACCGCATCTAGTCTACCTCGGTCACACCCACCTCTAGTCTACCTCGGTCACACCCACCACCTCTAGTCTACCTCGGTCACACCCACCACCTCTAGTCTACCTCGGTCACACCCACCACATCTAGTCTACCTCGGTCACACCCACATCTAGTCTACCTCGGTCACACCCACCACATCTAGTCTACCTCGGTCACACCCACCACCTCTAGTCTACCTCGGTCACACCCACCACCTCTAGTCTACCTCGGTCACACCCACCACATCTAGTCTACCTCGGTCACACCCACATCTAGTCTACCTCGGTCACACCCACCACCTCTAGGCTACCTCGGTCACACCCACCGCATATAGTCTACCTCGGTCACACCCACCGCATCTAGTCTACCTCGGTCACACCCACCTCTAGTCTACCTCGGTCGCACCCACCACATCTAGTCTACCTCGGGTCACACCCACCACATCTAGTCTACCTCGAGTCACACCCACCACATCCAGTCTACCTCGGTCACACCCACCGCATCTAGTCTACCTCGGTCACACCCACCCCTAGTCTACCTCGGTCACACCCACATCTAGTCTACCTCGGTCACACCCACCACATCTAGTCTACCTCGGTCACACCCACCACCTCTAGTCTACCTCGGGTCACACCCACCACCTCTAGTCTACCTCGGTCACACCCACCATATCTAGTCTACCTCGGTCACACCCACCACATCTAGTCTACCTCGGTCGCACCCACCACATCTAGTCTACCTCGGTCACACCCACGGCATCTAGTCTACCTCGGTCACACCCACCTCTAGTCTACCTCGGTCACACCCACCTCTAGTCTACCTCGGTCACACCCACCTCTAGTCTACCTCGGTCACACCCACCACATCTAGTCTACCTCGGTCACACCCACCACCTCTAGTCTACCTCGGTCACACCCACCACCTCTAGTCTACCTCGGTCACACCCACCATATCTAGTGTACCTCGGTCACACCCACCACATCTAGTCTACCTCGTTCACACCCACCACTAGTCTACCTCGGTCACACCCACCACATCTAGTCTACCTCGGTCACACCCACATCTAGTCTACCTCGGTCACACCCACCGCATCTAGTCTACCTCGGTCACACCCACCGCATCTAGTCTACCTCGGTCACACCCACCTCTAGTCTACCTCGGTCACACCCACCACCTCTAGTCTACCTCGGTCACACCCACCACCTCTAGTCTACCTCGGTCACACCCACCACATCTAGTCTACCTCGGTCACACCCACATCTAGTCTACCTCGGTCACACCCACCACCTCTAGTCTACCTCGGTCACACCCACCGCATATAGTCTACCTCGGTCACACCCACCGCATCTAGTCTACCTCGGTCACACCCACCTCTAGTCTACCTCGGTCGCACCCACCACATCTAGTCTACCTCGGGTCACACCCACCACATCTAGTCTACCTCGAGTCACACCCACCACATCCAGTCTACCTCGGTCACACCCACCGCATCTAGTCTACCTCGGTCACACCCACCCCTAGTCTACCTCGGTCACACCCACATCTAGTCTACCTCGGTCACACCCACCACATCTAGTCTACCTCAGTCACACCCACCACATCTAGTCTACCTCAGTCACACCCACCATATCTAGTCTACCTCGGTCACACCCACCCCTAGTCTACCTCGGTCACACCCACATCTAGTCTACCTCGGTCACACCCACCACATCTAGTCTACCTCGTTCACACCCACCACTAGTCTACCTTGGTCACACCCACCACATCTAGTCTACCTCGGTCACACCCACCTCTAGTCTACCTCGGTCACACCCACCACATCTAGTCTACCTCGGTCACACCCACATCTAGTCTACCTCCGTCACACCCACCACATCTAGTCTACCTCGGTCACACCCACAGCATCTAGTCTACCTCGGTCACACCCACCTTTAGTCTACCTCGGTCACACCCACCTTTAGTCTACCTCGGTCACACCCACCTCTAGTCTACCTCTGTCACACCCACCTCTAGTCTACCTCGGTCACACCCACCACATCTAGTCTACCTCGGTCACACCCACCTCTAGTCTACCTCGGTCACACCCACCTCTAGTCTACCTCGGTCGCACCCACCACATCTAGTCTACCTCGGGTCACACCCACAACATCTAGTCTACCTCAGTCACACCCACCACATCTAGTCTACCTCAGTCACACCCACCACATCTAGTCTACCTCAGTCACACCCACCACATCTAGTCTACCTCAGTCACACCCACCACATCTAGTCTACCTCGAGTCACACCCACCACATCTAGTCTACCTCAGTCACACCCACCACATCTAGTCTACCTCGGGTCACACCCACAACATCTAGTCTACCTCGAGTCACACCCACCACATCTAGTCTACCTCGGGTCACACCCACCACATCTAGTCTACCTCGGTCACACCCACATCTAGTCTACCTCGGTCACACCCACCACCTCTAGTCTACCTCGGTCACACCCACCGCATATAGTCTACCTCGGTCACACCCACCGCATCTAGTCTACCTCGGTCACACCCACCTCTAGTCTACCTCGGTCGCACCCACCACATCTAGTCTACCTCGGGTCACACCCACCACATCTAGTCTACCTCGAGTCACACCCACCACATCCAGTCTACCTCGGTCACACCCACCGCATCTAGTCTACCTCGGTCACACCCACCCCTAGTCTACCTCGGTCACACCCACATCTAGTCTACCTCGGTCACACCCACCACATCTAGTCTACCTCAGTCACACCCACCACATCTAGTCTACCTCAGTCACACCCACCATATCTAGTCTACCTCGGTCACACCCACCCCTAGTCTACCTCGGTCACACCCACATCTAGTCTACCTCGGTCACACCCACCACATCTAGTCTACCTCGTTCACACCCACCACTAGTCTACCTTGGTCACACCCACCACATCTAGTCTACCTCGGTCACACCCACCTCTAGTCTACCTAAGTCACACCCACCACATCTAGTCTACCTCGGTCACACCCACATCTAGTCTACCTCGGTCACACCCACCACATCTAGTCTACCTCGGTCACACCCACCGCATCTAGTCTACCTCGGTCACACCCACCTTTAGTCTACCTCGGTCACACCCACCTTTAGTCTACCTCGGTCACACCCACCTCTAGTCTACCTCTGTCACACCCACCTCTAGTCTACCTCGGTCACACCCACCACATCTAGTCTACCTCGGTCACACCCACCTCTAGTCTACCTCGGTCACACCCACCTCTAGTCTACCTCGGTCGCACCCACCACATCTAGTTTACCTCGGGTCACACCCACAACATCTAGTCTACCTCGAGTCACACCCACCACATCTAGTCTACCTCAGTCACACCCACCACATCTAGTCTACCTCAGTCACACCCACCACATCTAGTCTACCTCAGTCACACCCACCACATCTAGTCTACCTCGAGTCACACCCACCACATCTAGTCTACCTCAGTCACACCCACCACATCTAGTCTACCTCGGGTCACACCCACAACATCTAGTCTACCTCGAGTCACACCCACCACATCTAGTCTACCTCGGGTCACACCCACAACATCTAGTCTACCTCAGTCACACCCACCGCATCTAGTCTACCTCGGTCACACCCACCTCTAGTCTATCTCTGTCACACCCACATCTAGTTTACCTCGGTCACACCCACCACATCTAGTCTACCTCAGTCACACCCACCACATCTAGTCTACCTCAGTCACACCCACCATATCTAGTCTACCTCGGTCACACCCACCCCTAGTCTACCTCGGTCACACCCACATCTAGTCTACCTCGGTCACACCCACATCTAGTCTACCTCGGTCACACCCACATCTAGTCTACCTCGGTCACACCCACATCTAGTCTACCTCGGTCACACCCACATCTAGTCTACCTCGGTCACACCCACATCTAGTCTACCTCTGTCACACCCACCGCATCTAGTCTACCTCGGTCACACCCACCTCTAGTCTACCTCGGTCACACCCACCACATCTAGTCTACCTCGGTCACACCCACCACATCTAGTCTACCTCGGTCACACCCACCACATCTAGTCTACCTCGGTCACACCCACCACATCTAGTCTAACTCGGTCACACCCACAACATCTAGTCTACCTCGAGTCACACCCACCACATCTAGTCTACCTCAGTCACACCCACCACATCTAGTCTACCTCAGTCACACCCACCGCATCTAGTCTACCTCGGTCACACCCACCTCTAGTCTACCTCGGTCACACCCACCTCTAGTCTACCTCGGTCGCACCCACCACATCTAGTCTACCTCGGGTCACACCCACAACATCTAGTCTACCTCGAGTCACACCCACCACATCTAGTCTACCTCAGTCACACCCACCACATCTAGTCTACCTCAGTCACACCCACCGCATCTAGTCTACCTCGGTCACACCCACCTCTAGTCTACCTCGGTCACACCCACCTCTAGTCTACCTCGGTCGCACCCACCACATCTAGTCTACCTCGGGTCACACCCACAACATCTAGTCTACCTCGAGTCACACCCACCACATCTAGTCTACCTCGGGTCACACCCACAACATCTAGTCTACCTCGGTCACACCCACTGCATCAAGTCTACCTCGGTCACACCCACCTCTAGTCTACCTCGGTCACACCCACCGCATCTAGTCTACCTCGGTCACACCCACCGCATCTAGTCTACCTCGGTCACACCCACATCTAGTCTACCTCGGTCACACCCACCACATCTAGTCTACCTCGGTCACACCCACCGCATCTAGTCTACCTCGGTCACACCCACCTTTAGTCTACCTCGGTCACACCCACCTTTAGTCTACCTCGGTCACACCCACCTCTAGTCTACCTCTGTCACACCCACCTCTAGTCTACCTCGGACACACCCACCACATCTAGTCTACCTCGGTCACACCCACCTCTAGTCTACCTCGGTCACACCCACCTCTAGTCTACCTCGGTCACACCCACCTCTAGTCTACCTCGGTCGCACCCACCACATCTAGTCTACCTCGGGTCACACCCACAACATCTAGTCTACGTCGAGTCACACCCACCACATCTAGTCTACCTCAGTCACACCCACCACATCTAGTCTACCTCAGTCACACCCACCACATCTAGTCTACCTCAGTCACACCCACCACATCTAGTCTACCTCGAGTCACACCCACCACATCTAGTCTACCTCAGTCACACCCACCACATCTAGTCTACCTCGGGTCACACCCACAACATCTAGTCTACCTCGAGTCACACCCACCACATCTAGTCTACCTCGTGTCACACCCACAACATCTAGTCTACCTCAGTCACACCCACCGCATCTAGTCTACCTCGGTCACACCCACCTCTAGTCTACTTCTGTCACACCCACATCTAGTCTACCTCGGTCACACCCACCACATCTAGTCTACCTCAGTCACACCCACCACATCTAGTCTACCTCAGTCACACCCACCATATCTAGTCTACCTCGGTCACACCCACCCCTAGTCTACCTCGGTCACACCCACATCTCGTCTACTTCGGTCACACCCACATCTAGTCTACCTCGGTCACACCCACATCTAGTCTACCTCGGTCACACCCACATCTAGTCTACCTCTGTCACACCCACCGCATCTAGTCTACCTCGGTCACACCCACCTCTAGTCTACCTCGGTCACACCCACCGCATCTAGTCTACCTCGGTCACACCCACCACATCTAGTCTACCTCGGTCACACCCACCGCATCTAGTCTACCTCGGTCACACCCACCACATCTAGTCTACCTCGGTCACACCCACAACATCTAGTCTACCTCGAGTCACACCCACCACATCTAGTCTACCTCTGTCACACCCACCACATCTAGTCTACCTCAGTCACACCCACCGCATCTAGTCTACCTCGGTCACACCCACCTCTAGTCTACCTCGGTCACACCCACCTCTAGTCTACCTCGGTCACACCCACCCCTAGTCTACTCGGTCACACCTCTAGTCTACCTTGGTCACACCCACCACATCTAGTCTACCTCAGTCACACCCACCGCATCTAGTCTACCTCGGTCACACCCACATCTAGTCTACCTCGGTCACACCCACCACATCTAGTCTACCTCGGTCACACCAACCGCATCTAGTCTACCTCGGTCACACCCACCTTTAGTCTACCTCGGTCACACCCACCTTAGTCTACCTCGGTCACACCCACCTCTAGTCTACCTCTGTCACACCCACCTCTAGTCTACCTCGGTCACACCCACCACATCTAGTCTACCTCGGTCACACCCACCTCTAGTCTACCTCGGTCACACCCACCTCTAGTCTACCTCGGTCACACCCACCTCTAGTCTACCTCGGTCGCACCCACCATCTAGTCTACCTCGGGTCACACCCACAACATCTAGTCTACCTCGAGTCACACCCACCACATCTAGTCTACCTCAGTCACACCCACCACATCTAGTCTACCTCAGTCACACCCACCACATCTAGTCTACCTCGAGTCACACCCACCACATCTAGTCTACCTCAGTCACACCCACCACATCTAGTCTACCTCGGGTCACACCCACAACATCTAGTCTACCTCAGTCACACCCACCGCATCTAGTCTACCTCGGTCACACCCACCTCTAGTCTACTTCTGTCACACCCACATCTAGTCTACCTCGGTCACACCCACCACATCTAGTCTACCTCAGTCACACCCACCACATCTAGTCTACCTCAGTCACACCCACCATATCTAGTCTACCTCGGTCACACCCACCCCTAGTCTACCTCGGTCACACCCACATCTCGTCTACTTCGGTCACACCCACATCTAGTCTACCTCGGTCACACCCACATCTAGTCTACCACGGTTACACCCACATCTAGTCTACCTCGGTCACACCCACATCTAGTCTACCTCTGTCACACCCACCGCATCTAGTCTACCTCGGTCACACCCACCTCTAGTCTACCTCGGTCACACCCACCACATCTAGTCTACCTCGGTCACACCCACCACATCTAGTCTACCTCGGTCACACCCACCACATCTAGTCTACCTCGGTCACACCCACCACATCTAGTCTACCTCGGTCACACCCACAACATCTAGTCTACCTCGAGTCACACCCACCACATCTAGTCTACCTCTGTCACACCCACCACATCTAGTCTACCTCAGTCACACCCACCGCATCTAGTCTACCTCGGTCACACCCACCTCTAGTCTACCTCGGTCACACCCACCTCTAGTCTACCTCGGTCACACCCACCCCTAGTCTACCTCGGTCACACCCACCTCTAGTCTACCTTGGTCACACCCACCACATCTAGTCTACCTCGGTCACACCCACATCTAGTCTACCTCGGTCATACCCACCTCTAGTCTACCTTGGTCACACCCACCACATCTAGTCTACCTCGGTCACACCCACCTCTAGTCTACCTCGGTCACACCCACCGCATCTAGTCTACCTCGGTCACACCCACCACATCTAGTCTACCTCGGTCACACCCACCGCATCTAGTCTACCTCGGTCACACCCACCACATCTAGTCTACCTCGGTCACACCCACAACATCTAGTCTACCTCGAGTCACACCCACCACATCTAGTCTACCTCTGTCACACCCACCACATCTAGTCTACCTCAGTCACACCCACCGCATCTAGTCTACCTCGGTCACACCCACCTCTAGTCTACCTCGGTCACACCCACCTCTAGTCTACCTCGGTCACACCCACCCCTAGTCTACCTCGGTCACACCCACCTCTAGTCTACCTTGGTCACACCCACCACATCTAGTCTACCTCAGTCACACCCACCGCATCTAGTCTACCTCGGTCACACCCACATCTAGTCTACCTCGGTCACACCCACCACATCTAGTCTACCTCGGTCACACCAACCGCATCTAGTCTACCTCGGTCACACCCACCTTTAGTCTACCTCGGTCACACCCACCTTTAGTCTACCTCGGTCACACCCACCTCTAGTCTACCTCTGTCACACCCACCTCTAGTCTACCTCGGTCACACCCACCACATCTAGTCTACCTCGGTCACACCCACCTCTAGTCTACCTCGGTCACACCCACCTCTAGTCTACCTCGGTCACACCCACCTCTAGTCTACCTCGGTCGCACCCACCACATCTAGTCTACCTCGGGTCACACCCACAACATCTAGTCTACCTCGAGTCACACCCACCACATCTAGTCTACCTCAGTCACACCCACCACATCTAGTCTACCTCAGTCACACCCACCACATCTAGTCTACCTCGAGTCACACCCACCACATCTAGTCTACCTCAGTCACACCCACCACATCTAGTCTACCTCGGGTCACACCCACAACATCTAGTCTACCTCAGTCACACCCACCGCATCTAGTCTACCTCGGTCACACCCACCTCTAGTCTACTTCTGTCACACCCACATCTAGTCTACCTCGGTCACACCCACCACATCTAGTCTACCTCAGTCACACCCACCACATCTAGTCTACCTCAGTCACACCCACCATATCTAGTCTACCTCGGTCACACCCACCCCTAGTCTACCTCGGTCACACCCACATCTCGTCTACTTCGGTCACACCCACATCTAGTCTACCTCGGTCACACCCACATCTAGTCTACCACGGTTACACCCACATCTAGTCTACCTCGGTCACACCCACATCTAGTCTACCTCTGTCACACCCACCGCATCTAGTCTACCTCGGTCACACCCACCTCTAGTCTACCTCGGTCACACCCACCACATCTAGTCTACCTCGGTCACACCCACCACATCTAGTCTACCTCGGTCACACCCACCACATCTAGTCTACCTCGGTCACACCCACCACATCTAGTCTACCTCGGTCACACCCACAACATCTAGTCTACCTCGAGTCACACCCACCACATCTAGTCTACCTCTGTCACACCCACCACATCTAGTCTACCTCAGTCACACCCACCGCATCTAGTCTACCTCGGTCACACCCACCTCTAGTCTACCTCGGTCACACCCACCTCTAGTCTACCTCGGTCACACCCACCCCTAGTCTACCTCGGTCACACCCACCTCTAGTCTACCTTGGTCACACCCACCACATCTAGTCTACCTCGGTCACACCCACATCTAGTCTACCTCGGTCATACCCACCTCTAGTCTACCTTGGTCACACCCACCACATCTAGTCTACCTCGGTCACACCCACCACATCTAGTCTACCTCGGTCACACCCACCACATCTAGTCTACCTCGGTCACACCCACATCTAGTCTACCTCGGTCACACCCACCACATCTAGTCTACCTCGGTCACACCCACCGCATCTAGTCTACCTCGGGTCACACCCACAACATCTAGTCTACCTCGGTCACACCCACTGCATCAAGTCTACCTCGGTCACACCCACCACATCTAGTCTACCTCGGTCACACCCACCTCTAGTCTACCTCGGTCACACCCACCTCTAGTCTACCTCGGTCACACCCACCTCTAGTCTACCTCGGTCGCACCCACCACATCTAGTCTACCTCGGGTCACACCCACAACATCTAGTCTACCTCGAGTCACACCCACCACATCTAGTCTACCTCAGTCACACCCACCACATCTAGTCTACCTCAGTCACACCCACCACATCTAGTCTACCTCAGTCACACCCACCACATCTAGTCTACCTCGAGTCACACCCACCACATCTAGTCTACCTCAGTCACACCCACCACATCTAGTCTACCTCGGGTCACACCCACAACATCTAGTCTACCTCAGTCACACCCACCGCATCTAGTCTACCTCGGTCACACCCACCTCTAGTCTACTTCTGTCACACCCACATCTAGTCTACCTCGGTCACACCCACCACATCTAGTCTACCTCAGTCACACCCACCACATCTAGTCTACCTCAGTCACACCCACCATATCTAGTCTACCTCAGTCACACCCACCGCATCTAGTCTACCTCGGTCACACCCACCTCTAGTCTACTTCTGTCACACCCACATCTAGTCTACCTCGGTCACACCCACCACATCTAGTCTACCTCAGTCACACCCACCACATCTAGTCTACCTCAGTCACACCCACCATATCTAGTCTACCTCGGTCACACCCACCCCTAGTCTACCTCGGTCACACGCACATCTCGTCTACTTCGGTCACACCCACATCTAGTCTACCTCGGTCACACCCACATCTAGTCTACCACGGTTACACCCACATCTAGTCTACCTCGGTCACACCCACATCTAGTCTACCTCTGTCACACCCACCGCATCTAGTCTACCTCGGTCACACCCACATCTAGTCTACCTCAGTCACACCCACCACATCTAGTCTACCTCGGGTCACACCCACAACATCTAGTCTACCTCAGTCACACCCACCGCATCTAGTCTACCTCGGTCACACCCACCTCTAGTCTACTTCTGTCACACCCACATCTAGTCTACCTCGGTCACACCCACCACATCTAGTCTACCTCAGTCACACACACCACATCTAGTCTACCTCAGTCACACCCACCATATCTAGTCTACCTCAGTCACACCCACCGCATCTAGTCTACCTCGGTCACACCCACCTCTAGTCTACTTCTGTCACACCCACATCTAGTCTACCTCGGTCACACCCACCACATCTAGTCTACCTCAGTCACACCCACCACATCTAGTCTACCTCAGTCACACCCACCATATCTAGTCTACCTCGGTCACACCCACCCCTAGTCTACCTCGGTCACACGCACATCTCGTCTACTTCGGTCACACCCACATCTAGTCTACCTCGGTCACACCCACATCTAGTCTACCACGGTTACACCCACATCTAGTCTACCTCGGTCACACCCACATCTAGTCTACCTCTGTCACACCCACCGCATCTAGTCTACCTCGGTCACACCCACCACATCTAGTCTACCTCGGTCACACCCACCACATCTAGTCTACCTCGGTCACACCCACCGCATCTAGTCTACCTCGGGTCACACCCACAACATCTAGTCTACCTCGGTCACACCCACTGCATCAAGTCTACCTCGGTCACACCCACCACATCTAGTCTACCTCGGTCACACCCACCTCTAGTCTACCTCGGTCACACCCACCTCTAGTCTACCTCGGTCACACCCACCTCTAGTCTACCTCGGTCGCACCCACCACATCTAGTCTACCTCGGGTCACACCCACAACATCTAGTCTACCTCGAGTCACACCCACCACATCTAGTCTACCTCAGTCACACCCACCACATCTAGTCTACCTCAGTCACACCCACCACATCTAGTCTACCTCAGTCACACCCACCACATCTAGTCTACCTCGAGTCACACCCACCACATCTAGTCTACCTCAGTCACACCCACCACATCTAGTCTACCTCGGGTCACACCCACAACATCTAGTCTACCTCAGTCACACCCACCGCATCTAGTCTACCTCGGTCACACCCACCTCTAGTCTACTTCTGTCACACCCACATCTAGTCTACCTCGGTCACACCCACCACATCTAGTCTACCTCAGTCACACCCACCACATCTAGTCTACCTCAGTCACACCCACCATATCTAGTCTACCTCAGTCACACCCACCGCATCTAGTCTACCTCGGTCACACCCACCTCTAGTCTACTTCTGTCACACCCACATCTAGTCTACCTCGGTCACACCCACCACATCTAGTCTACCTCAGTCACACCCACCACATCTAGTCTACCTCAGTCACACCCACCATATCTAGTCTACCTCGGTCACACCCACCCCTAGTCTACCTCGGTCACACGCACATCTCGTCTACTTCGGTCACACCCACATCTAGTCTACCTCGGTCACACCCACATCTAGTCTACCACGGTTACACCCACATCTAGTCTACCTCGGTCACACCCACATCTAGTCTACCTCTGTCACACCCACCGCATCTAGTCTACCTCGGTCACACCCACCTCTAGTCTACCTCGAGTCACACCCACCACATCTAGTCTACCTCAGTCACACCCACCACATCTAGTCTACCTCGGGTCACACCCACAACATCTAGTCTACCTCAGTCACACCCACCGCATCTAGTCTACCTCGGTCACACCCACCTCTAGTCTACTTCTGTCACACCCACATCTAGTCTACCTCGGTCACACCCACCACATCTAGTCTACCTCAGTCACACCCACCACATCTAGTCTACCTCAGTCACACCCACCATATCTAGTCTACCTCGGTCACACCCACCTCTAGTCTACCTCGGTCACACCCACCTCTAGTCTACCTCGGTCACACCCACCTCTAGTCTACCTCGGTCGCACCCACCACATCTAGTCTACCTCGGGTCACACCCACAACATCTAGTCTACCTCGAGTCACACCCACCACATCTAGTCTACCTCAGTCACACCCACCACATCTAGTCTACCTCAGTCACACCCACCACATCTAGTCTACCTCAGTCACACCCACCACATCTAGTCTACCTCGAGTCACACCCACCACATCTAGTCTACCTCAGTCACACCCACCACATCTAGTCTACCTCGGGTCACACCCACAACATCTAGTCTACCTCAGTCACACCCACCGCATCTAGTCTACCTCGGTCACACCCACCTCTAGTCTACTTCTGTCACACCCACATCTAGTCTACCTCGGTCACACCCACCACATCTAGTCTACCTCAGTCACACCCACCACATCTAGTCTACCTCAGTCACACCCACCATATCTAGTCTACCTCAGTCACACCCACCGCATCTAGTCTACCTCGGTCACACCCACCTCTAGTCTACTTCTGTCACACCCACATCTAGTCTACCTCGGTCACACCCACCACATCTAGTCTACCTCAGTCACACCCACCACATCTAGTCTACCTCAGTCACACCCACCATATCTAGTCTACCTCGGTCACACCCACCCCTAGTCTACCTCGGTCACACGCACATCTCGTCTACTTCGGTCACACCCACATCTAGTCTACCTCGGTCACACCCACATCTAGTCTACCACGGTTACACCCACATCTAGTCTACCTCGGTCACACCCACATCTAGTCTACCTCTGTCACACCCACCGCATCTAGTCTACCTCGGTCACACCCACCTCTAGTCTACCTCGAGTCACACCCACCACATCTAGTCTACCTCAGTCACACCCACCACATCTAGTCTACCTCGGGTCACACCACAACATCTAGTCTACCTCAGTCACACCCACCGCATCTAGTCTACCTCGGTCACACCCACCTCTAGTCTACTTCTGTCACACCCACATCTAGTCTACCTCGGTCACACCCACCACATCTAGTCTACCTCAGTCACACCCACCACATCTAGTCTACCTCAGTCACACCCACCATATCTAGTCTACCTCGGTCACACCCACCCCTAGTCTACCTCGGTCACACGCACATCTCGTCTACTTCGGTCACACCCACATCTAGTCTACCTCGGTCACACCCACATCTAGTCTACCACGGTTACACCCACATCTAGTCTACCTCGGTCACACCCACATCTAGTCTACCTCTGTCACACCCACCGCATCTAGTCTACCTCGGTCACACCCACCTCTAGTCTACCTCGGTCACACCCACCACATCTAGTCTACCTCGGTCACACCCACAACATCTAGTCTACCTCGAGTCACACCCACCACATCTAGTCTACCTCTGTCACACCCACCACATCTAGTCTACCTCAGTCACACCCACCGCATCTAGTCTACCTCGGTCACACCCACCTCTAGTCTACCTCGGTCACACCCACCTCTAGTCTACCTCGGTCACACCCACCCCTAGTCTACCTCGGTCACACCCACCTCTAGTCTACCTTGGTCACACCCACCACATCTAGTCTACCTCGGTCACACCCACATCTAGTCTACCTCGGTCACACCCACCACATCTAGTCTACCTCGAGTCACACCCACCACATCTAGTCTACCTCAGTCACACCCACCACATCTAGTCTACCTCGGGTCACACCCACAACATCTAGTCTACCTCAGTCACACCCACCGCATCTAGTCTACCTCGGTCACACCCACCTCTAGTCTACTTCTGTCACACCCACATCTAGTCTACCTCGGTCACACCCACCACATCTAGTCTACCTCAGTCACACCCACCACATCTAGTCTACCTCAGTCACACCCACCATATCTAGTCTACCTCAGTCACACCCACCGCATCTAGTCTACCTCGGTCACACCCACCTCTAGTCTACTTCTGTCACACCCACATCTAGTCTACCTCGGTCACACCCACCACATCTAGTCTACCTCAGTCACACCCACCACATCTAGTCTACCTCAGTCACACCCACCATATCTAGTCTACCTCGGTCACACCCACCCCTAGTCTACCTCGGTCACACGCACATCTCGTCTACTTCGGTCACACCCACATCTAGTCTACCTCGGTCACACCCACATCTAGTCTACCACGGTTACACCCACATCTAGTCTACCTCGGTCACACCCACATCTAGTCTACCTCTGTCACACCCACCGCATCTAGTCTACCTCGGTCACACCCACCTCTAGTCTACCTCGAGTCACACCCACCACATCTAGTCTACCTCAGTCACACCCACCACATCTAGTCTACCTCGGGTCACACCCACAACATCTAGTCTACCTCAGTCACACCCACCGCATCTAGTCTACCTCGGTCACACCCACCTCTAGTCTACTTCTGTCACACCCACATCTAGTCTACCTCGGTCACACCCACCACATCTAGTCTACCTCAGTCACACCCACCACATCTAGTCTACCTCAGTCACACCCACCATATCTAGTCTACCTCGGTCACACCCACCTAGTCTACCTCGGTCACACGCACATCTCGTCTACTTCGGTCACACCCACATCTAGTCTACCTCGGTCACACCCACATCTAGTCTGCCACGGTTACACCCACATCTAGTCTACCTCGGTCACACCCACATCTAGTCTACCTCTGTCACACCCACCGCATCTAGTCTACCTCGGTCACACCCACCTCTAGTCTACCTCGGTCACACCCACCACATCTAGTCTACCTCGGTCACACCCACAACATCTAGTCTACCTCGAGTCACACCCACCACATCTAGTCTACCTCTGTCACACCCACCACATCTAGTCTACCTCAGTCACACCCACCGCATCTAGTCTACCTCGGTCACACCCACCTC
The DNA here is from genome assembly GCF_034236695.1 of Oncorhynchus nerka. Classification (NCBI taxonomy): domain Eukaryota; kingdom Metazoa; phylum Chordata; class Actinopteri; order Salmoniformes; family Salmonidae; genus Oncorhynchus; species Oncorhynchus nerka. The sequence continues at coordinate 98,287,121 of NC_088419.1, read as the reverse complement.
TAGTCTACCTCGGTCACACCCACCTCTAGTCTACCTCGGTCACACCCACCCCTAGTCTACCTCGGTCACACCCACCTCTAGTCTACCTTGGTCACACCCACCATCTAGTCTACCTCGGTCACACCCACATCTAGTCTACCTCGGTCATACCCACCTCTAGTCTACCTTGGTCACACCCACCACATCTAGTCTACCTCGGTCACACCCACCACATCTAGTCTACCTCGGTCACACCCACCACATCTAGTCTACCTCGGTCACACCCACATCTAGTCTACCTCGGTCACACCCACCACATCTAGTCTACCTCGGTCACACCCACATCTAGTCTACCTCGGTCACACCCACCTTTAGTCTACCTCGGTCACACCCACCTTTAGTCTACCTCGGTCACACCCACCTCTAGTCTACCTCTGTCACACCCACCTCTAGTCTACCTCGGTCACACCCACCACATCTAATCTACCTCGGTCACACCCACCTCTAGTCTACCTCGGTCACACCCACCTCTAGTCTACCTCGGTCACACCCACCACATCTAGTCTACCTCAGTCACACCCACCACATCTAGTCTACCTCAGTCACACCCACCACATCTAGTCTACCTCGAGTCACACCCACCACATCTAGTCTACCTCAGTCACACCCACCACATCTAGTCTACCTCGGGTCACACCCACAACATCTAGTCTACCTCAGTCACACCCACCGCATCTAGTCTACCTCGGTCACACCCACCTCTAGTCTACTTCTGTCACACCCACATCTAGTCTACCTCGGTCACACCCACCACATCTAGTCTACCTCAGTCACACCCACCACATCTAGTCTACCTCAGTCACACCCACCATATCTAGTCTACCTCGGTCACACCCACCCCTAGTCTACCTCGGTCACACCCACATCTAGTCTACCTCGGTCACACCCACATCTAGTCTACCTCGGTCACACCCACATCTAGTCTACCACGGTTACACCCACATCTAGTCTACCTCGGTCACACCCACATCTAGTCTACCTCTGTCACACCCACCGCATCTAGTCTACCTCGGTCACACCCACCTCTAGTCTACCTCGGTCACACCCACCACATCTAGTCTACCTCGGTCACACCTACCACATCTAGTCTACCTCGGTCACACCCACCACATCTAGTCTACCTCGGTCACACCCACCACATCTAGTCTACCTCGGTCACACCCACAACATCTAGTCTACCTCGAGTCACACCCACCACATCTAGTCTACCTCTGTCACACCCACCGCATCTAGTCTACCTCAGTCACACCCACCGCATCTAGTCTACCTCGGTCACACCCACCTCTAGTCTACCTCGGTCACACCCACCTCTAGTCTACCTCGGTCACACCCACCCCTAGTCTACCTCGGTCACACCCACCTCTAGTCTACCTTGGTCACACCCACCACATCTAGTCTACCTCGGTCACACCCACATCTAGTCTACCTCGGTCATACCCACCTCTAGTCTACCTTGGTCACACCCACCACATCTAGTCTACCTCGGTCACACCCACCACATCTAGTCTACCTCGGTCACACCCACCACATCTAGTCTACCTCGGTCACACCCACATCTAGTCTACCTCGGTCACACCCACCACATCTAGTCTACCTCGGTCACACCCACCGCATCTAGTCTACCTCGGGTCACACCCACAACATCTAGTCTACCTCGGTCACACCCACTGCATCAAGTCTACCTCGGTCACACCCACCACATCTAGTCTACCTCGGTCACACCCACCTCTAGTCTACCTCGGTCACACCCACCTCTAGTCTACCTCGGTCACACCCACCTCTAGTCTACCTCGGTCGCACCCACCACATCTAGTCTACCTCGGGTCACACCCACAACATCTAGTCTACCTCGAGTCACACCCACCACATCTAGTCTACCTCTGTCACACCCACCACATCTAGTCTACCTCAGTCACACCCACCGCATCTAGTCTACCTCGGTCACACCCACCTCTAGTCTACCTCGGTCACACCCACCTCTAGTCTACCTCGGTCACACCCACCCCTAGTCTACCTCGGTCACACCCACCTCTAGTCTACCTTGGTCACACCCACCACATCTAGTCTACCTCGGTCACACCCACATCTAGTCTACCTCGGTCATACCCACCCTCTAGTCTACCTTGGTCACACCCACCACATCTAGTCTACCTCGGTCACACCCACCACATCTAGTCTACCTCGGTCACACCCACCACATCTAGTCTACCTCGGTCACACCCACATCTAGTCTACCTCGGTCACACCCACCACATCTAGTCTACCTCGGTCACACCCACCGCATCTAGTCTACCTCGGTCACACCCACCTTTAGTCTACCTCGGTCACACCCACCTTTAGTCTACCTCGGTCACACCCACCTCTAGTCTACCTCTGTCACACCCACCTCTAGTCTACCTCGGTCACACCCACCACATCTAATCTACCTCGGTCACACCCACCTCTAGTCTACCTCGGTCACACCCACCTCTAGTCTACCTCGGTCACACCCACCACATCTAGTCTACCTCGGGTCACACCCACAACATCTAGTCTACCTCGAGTCACACCCACCACATCTAGTCTACCTCAGTCACACCCACCACATCTAGTCTACCTCAGTCACACCCACCACATCTAGTCTACCTCAGTCACACCCACCACATCTAGTCTACCTCGGTCACACCCACCTCTAGTCTACTTCTGTCACACCCACATCTAGTCTACCTCGGTCACACCCACCACATCTAGTCTACCTCAGTCACACCCACCACATCTAGTCTACCTCAGTCACACCCACCATATCTAGTCTACCTCGGTCACACCCACCCCTAGTCTACCTCGGTCACACCCACATCTCGTCTACTTCGGTCACACCCACATCTAGTCTACCTCGGTCACACCCACATCTAGTCTACCACGGTCACACCCACATCTAGTCTACCTCGGTCACACCCACATCTAGTCTACCTCTGTCACACCCACCGCATCTAGTCTACCTCGGTCACACCCACCTCTAGTCTACCTCGGTCACACCCACCACATCTAGTCGACCTCGGTCACACCCACCACATCTAGTCTACCTCGGTCACACCCACCACATCTAGTCTACCTCGGTCACACCCACCACATCTAGTCTACCTCGGTCACACCCACAACATCTAGTCTACCTCGAGTCACACCCACCACATCTAGTCTACCTCTGTCACACCCACCACATCTAGTCTACCTCGGTCACACCCACCGCATCTAGTCTACCTCGGTCACACCCACCTCTAGTCTACCTCGGTCACACCCACCTCTAGTCTACCTCGGTCACACCCACCTCTAGTCTACCTTGGTCACACCCACCACATCTAGTCTACCTCGGTCACACCCACCGCATCTAGTCTACCTCGGTCACACCCACATCTAGTCTACCTCGGTCACACCCACCACATCTAGTCTACCTCGGTCACACCCACATCTAGTCTACCTCGGTCACACCCACCACATCTAGTCTACCTCGGTCACACCCACCGCATCTAGTCTACCTCGGTCACACCCACCTTTAGTCTACCTCGGTCACACCCACCTTTAGTCTACCTCGGTCACACCCACCTCTAGTCTACCTCTGTCACACCCACCTCTAGTCTACCTCGGTCACACCCACCACATCTAATCTACCTCGGTCACACCCACCTCTAGTCTACCTCGGTCACACCCACCTCTAGTCTACCTCGGTCACACCCACCTCTAGTCTACCTCGGTCACACCCACCACATCTAGTCTACCTCGGGTCACACCCACAACATCTAGTCTACCTCGAGTCACACCCACCACATCTAGTCTACCTCAGTCACACCCACCACATCTAGTCTACCTCAGTCACACCCACCACATCTAGTCTACCTCAGTCACACCCACCACATCTAGTCTACCTCGAGTCACACCCACCACATCTAGTCTACCTCAGTCACACCCACCACATCTAGTCTACCTCGGGTCACACCCACAACATCTAGTCTACCTCAGTCACACCCACCGCATCTAGTCTACCTCGGTCACACCCACCTCTAGTCTACTTCTGTCACACCCACATCTAGTCTACCTCGGTCACACCCACCACATCTAGTCTACCTCAGTCACACCCACCACATCTAGTCTACCTCAGTCACACCCACCATATCTAGTCTACCTCGGTCACACCCACAACATCTAGTCTACCTCGAGTCACACCCACCACATCTAGTCTACCTCTGTCACACCCACCACATCTAGTCTACCTCGGTCACACCCACCGCATCTAGTCTACCTCGGTCACACCCACATCTAGTCTACCTCGGTCACACCCACATCTAGTCTACCTCTGTCACACCCACCGCATCTAGTCTACCTCGGTCACACCCACCTCTAGTCTACCTCGGTCACACCCACCACATCTAGTCTACCTCGGTCACACCCACCACATCTAGTCTACCTCGGTCACACCCACCACATCTAGTCTACCTCGGTCACACCACCACATCTAGTCTACCTCGGTCACACCACAACATCTAGTCTACCTCGTCACACCCACCACATCTAGTCTACCTCTGTCACACCCACCACATCTAGTCTACCTCGGTCACACCCACCGCATCTAGTCTACCTCGGTCACACCCTAGTCTACCTCGGTCACACCCACCTCTAGTCTACCTCGGTCACACCCACCCCTAGTCTACCTCGGTCACACCCACCTCTAGTCTACCTTGGTCACACCCACCACATCTAGTCTACCTCGGTCACACCCACCGCATCTAGTCTACCTCGGTCACACCCACATCTAGTCTACCTCGGTCACACCCACCACATCTAGTCTACCTCGGTCACACCCACCGCATCTAGTCTACCTCGGTCACACCCACCTTTAGTCTACCTCGGTCACACCCACCTTTAGTCTACCTCGGTCACACCCACCTCTAGTCTACCTCTGTCACACCCACCTCTAGTCTACCTCGGTCACACCCACCACATCTAGTCTACCTCGGTCACACCCACCTCTAGTCTACCTCGGTCACACCCACCTCTAGTCTACCTCGGTCACACCCACCTCTAGTCTACCTCGGTCGCACCCACCACATCTAGTCTACCTCGGGTCACACCCACAACATCTAGTCTACCTCGAGTCACACCCACCACATCTAGTCTACCTCAGTCACACCCACCACATCTAGTCTACCTCAGTCACACCCACCACATCTAGTCTACCTCAGTCACACCCACCACATCTAGTCTACCTCGGTCACACCCACCTACATCTAGTCTACCTCAGTCACACCCACCACATCTAGTCTACCTCAGTCACACCCACAACATCTAGTCTACCTCGGTCACACCCACCTCATCTAGTCTACCTCTAGTCACACCCACCACATCTAGTCTACCTCAGTCACACCCACCATCTAGTCTACCTCAGTCACACCCACCACATCTAGTCTACCTCAGTCACACCCACCACATCTAGTCTACCTCGGTCACACCCACATATCTAGTCTACCTCGGTCACACCCACATCAGTCTACCCGGTCACACCCACATCTAGTCTACCTCGGTCACACCCACATCTAGTCTACCTCGGTCACACCCACATCTAGTCTACCTCGGTCACACCCACATCTAGTCTACCTCTGTCACACCCACATCTAGTCTACCTCGGTCACACCCACCTCTAGTCTACCTCGGTCACACCCACCACATCTAGTCTACCTCGGTCACACCCACCACATCTAGTCTACCTCGGTCACACCCACCACATCTAGTCTACCTCGGTCACACCCACCACATCTAGTCTACCTCGGTCACACCCACAACATCTAGTCTACCTCGGTCACACCCACCACATCTAGTCTACCTCTGTCACACCCACCACATCTAGTCTACCTCAGTCACACCCACCGCATCTAGTCTACCCACCATCTGTCTCACACCCACCTCTAGTCTACCTCGGTCACACCCACCTCTAGTCTACCTCGGTCACACCCACCCCTAGTCTACCTCGGTCACACCCACCTCTAGTCTACCTTGGTCACACCCACCACATCTAGTCTACCTCGGTCACACCCACATCTAGTCTACCTCGGTCATACCCACCTCTAGTCTACCTTGGTCACACCCACCACATCTAGTCTACCTCGGTCACACCCACCACATCTAGTCTACCTCGGTCACACCCACCACATCTAGTCTACCTCGGTCACACCCACATCTAGTCTACCTCGGTCACACCCACCACATCTAGTCTACCTCGGTCACACCCACCGCATCTAGTCTACCTCGGTCACACCCACCTTTAGTCTACCTCGGTCACACCCACCTTTAGTCTACCTCGGTCACACCCACCTCTAGTCTACCTCTGTCACACCCACCTCTAGTCTACCTCGGTCACACCCACCACATCTAATCTACCTCGGTCACACCCACCTCTAGTCTACCTCGGTCACACCCACCTCTAGTCTACCTCGGTCACACCCACCTCTAGTCTACCTCGGTCACACCCACCACATCTAGTCTACCTCTAGGGTCACACCCACACATCTAGTCTATCTCACACCCACCACATCTAGTCTACCTCAGTCACACCCACCACATCTAGTCTACCTCAGTCACACCCACCACATCTAGTCTACCTCAGTCACACCCACCACATCTAGTCTACCTCGAGTCACACCCACCACTATCTAGTCTACCTCAGTCACACCCACCACATCTAGTCTACCTCGGGTCACACCCACAACATCTAGTCTACCTCGAGTCACACCCACCACATCTAGTCTACCTCGGTCACACCCACCACATCTAGTCTACCTCGTCACACCCACCGCATCTAGTCTACCTCAGTCACACCCACCACATCTAGTCTACCTCTGTCACACCCACATCTAGTCTACCTCGGTCACACCCACCCCTAGTCTACCTCGTCACACCCACATCTAGTCTACCTCGGTCACACCTAGTCTACCTCGGTCACACCCACATCTCTACCTCGTCACACCTCTAGTCACACCCACCACATCTAGTCTACCTCAGGTCACACCCACCACATCTAGTCTACCTCGGTCACACCCACCACATCTAGTCTACCTCGGTCACACCCACCATCTAGTCTACCTCGGTCACACCCACATCTAGTCTACCTCGGTCACACCCACCACATCTAGTCTACCTCGGTCACACCCAACATCTAGTCTACCTCGGTCACACCCACCACATCTAGTCTACCTCTGTCACACCCACCACTAGTCTACCTCTACCTCTAGTCTACTCGGTCACACCCACCACATCTAGTCTACCTCGGTCACACCCACCACATCTAGTCTACCTCGGTCACACCCACCCTAGTCTACCTCGGTCACACCCACCACATCTAGTCTACCTCGGTCACACCCACCACATCTAGTCTACCTCGGTCACACCCACAACATCTAGTCTACCTCGAGTCACACCCACCACATCTAGTCTACCTCAGTCACACCCACCACATCTAGTCTACCTCAGTCACACCCACCGCATCTAGTCTACCTCGGTCACACCCACCTCTAGTCTACCTCGGTCACACCCACCTCTAGTCTACCTCGGTCACACCCACCCCTAGTCTACCTCGGTCACACCCACCTCTAGTCTACCTTGGTCACACCCACCACATCTAGTCTACCTCGGTCACACCCACATCTAGTCTACCTCGGTCATACCCACCTCTAGTCTACCTTGGTCACACCCACCTCTAGTCTACCTCGGTCACACCCACCTCTAATCTACCTCGGTCACACCCACCACATCTAGTCTACCTCGGTCACACCCACCACATCTAGTCTACCTCGGTCACACCCACCACATCTAGTCTACCTCGGTCACACCCACCACATCTAGTCTACCTCTGTCACACCCACCACATCTAGTCTACCACGGGTCACACCCACCACATCCAGTCTACCTGGTGTAGGTCTTATTCATTGAATGAGCATATTGAAGTTAGAAGCAAACGCCTACAACTATTTCAGCACCAATTCGCGCTGCTCTGAGACAAGCACGGGGACTGATCTTAGTAAATCAATGACATTTTTTATGTTTTTATTTTCACTGAATCTATGTTTGAGTATTGGTTACACTACAATTAGGGTGTGGAAATGTTATGCTCTTAGTGTAACCTTTATTTAACTAGGAAAGTCAGTTAAGAACATATTAGTATTTACAAGGACAGCCTACTCCTTCCTCCCTGTCGGGGAATTGAACCCCGTTCTCCCGCGTGCCTACATTCTCTAGTACAGCCATTATTGAAGCCAATCAAATGCTTGAACCCCGGTCTCCTATGTGCCCGCAGGACACTGGATTTTTTTTAGCTTAATAGCCCAGTACTGTACTCCCGGCCATTACGTTGTACAGCGCCATATTTTCCGTTCCATCCTAATGGAAACCCAGAGGGCTTTTTCATTTTCCTTGGAATAGAAACACCATAATATTGATCATATTAATTGATACAGTACCAGTCAACAGTTTGGACACCTACTCATTGTAGGGATTTTCTTTATTTTTACTATTTTCTACATTGTAGAATAATAGTGAAGCCATCAAAACTATGAAATAACACATTTGGAATCAGTTAAGAACAAATTCTTATTTACAAGGACAGCCTACTCCTTCCTCCCTGTCGGGGAATTGAACCCTGTTCTGCTGCATGCCTGCATTCTCTAGTACAGCCATTATTGAAGACAATCACATGCTTCTCAAAGACGCCCTCTGGTGGTCAAATTAGCACTAACCAGCATTAATGGTACCAGTGGTTAATAACCATCACAACACTGTTAGGTTTAACCATCCCAACACTGTTAGGTTTAACCATCCCAACACTGTTAGGTTTAGCCATCCCAACACTGTTAGGTTTAACCATCCCAACACTGTTAGGTTTAGCCATCCCAACACTGTTAGGTTTAGCCATCCCAACACTGTTAGGTTTAGCCATCCCAACACAGTATAGCCTCTGGCATGAAACACCTCTGGGAGCTACAGTATAGCCTCTGGCCTGAAACACCTCTGGTAGCTACAGTATAGCCTCTGGCATGAAACACCTCTGGGAGCTACAGTATAGCCTCTGGCCTGAAACACCTCTGGGAGCTACAGTATAGCCTCTGGCATGAAACACCACTGGGAGCTACAGTATAGCCTCTGGCATGAAACACCTCTGGGAGCTACAGTATAGCCTCTGGCATGAAACACCTCTGGTAGCTACAGTATAGCCTCTGGCATGAAACACCTCTGGTAGCTACAGTATAGCCTCTGGCATGAAACACCTCTGGGAGCTACAGTATAGCCTCTGGCATGAAACACCTCTGGTAGCTACAGTATAGCCTCTGGCATGAAACACCTCTGGGAGCTACAGTATAGCCTCTGGCCTGAAACACCTCTGGGAGCTACAGTATAGCCTCTGGCATGAAACACCTCTGGGAGCTACAGTATAGCCTCTGGCATGAAACACCTCTGGGAGCTACAGTATAGCCTCTGGCCTGAGACACTTCTGGTTTATCCATGTCAGCATTTAAAGTTGGCCTTGTTATGACTTCATTGGCTTTAATCTGTTTAGTAAAGCTGTCCATCTGTTTAGTAAAGCTGTCCATTGGTTTAGTAAAGCTGTCCATTGGTTTAGTAAAGCTGTCCATGGTGCACTATTCCCTACATACTACATTACTTTAATTTGTGAACTGTTTTCCTTTCAAGCATTTGCTTTTCAAAAGAGAATTCCGTTGTGACGACAGGCCTACACTTTTCTTTGATGTTTTTTTTACAGAATTTATTTGGCAGAGTGGCCAGACGGAAGCCACTCCTCAGTGAAAAGCACAACAGCCGTTTTGAGTCCGCCAAAAGGCACCTAAAGACTCTCAGACCATGAGAAACAAGATTGTTTGGTCTGATGAAACCAAGGTTGAACTCTTTGGCCTGAATGCCAAGCGTCACGTCTGGAGGAAACCGGGCACCATCCCTACGGTGAAGCATGGTGGTGGCAGCATCATGCTGTGGGGATGTTTTTCAGCGGCAGGGACTGGGAGACTAGTGAGGATCGAGAGAAAGATGAACGGAGCAAAGTACAGCGAGATCCTTGATGATAAACCAGCTCAGGAGCACACAATAAGAGTGGAGAAAATGAATCATAATAATGAATCATAATAATGAATCATAATAATGAATCATAATAATGAATCATAAAAATGAATCATAATAATAAATCATAATAATGAATCATAATAATGTATTATTCTGCTTGGAGTTTTGAGTGCTGTTTGTTGTGGATATGTTCTGTGTTTCACCACTGTTATTCAGAACCAGCAATAACGGGTTAAATAGGCCTATCCAAAACTTTAACTATTTCGGCATGGCGGCCCCCCCCAAAAACCCTTTTCAGTGGGCTATTCAGTACAAATATACCACCTGACCAATGGTATGTGGACACCTACTCGTTGAACGTTATATTCCAAAATCGTTGGAATATGGACCCCCCCCCTTTTTCGGATCGAAAAAAAAGCACAGTCACAGTCTTACTATGTTTTCTTATCTTCCGGACGGGGGGGGGGACATCTCTCTAGCTAGCACTCTGCTTTTCAGCTGGAACTCAATGTAATGGCAGGTTATTGCCATGTAGTTAACCTTACGATAATCGACGGTCCACATATATGGATCCCCCCCCAAGTCATTTACATCAGCTATTGCTTTGTTGATATTGGCAACCACTTCAATCCTCTTTTCAGCAGCATGTTTGTGGCACCTCCGTGATATGGTTTGTGGGGTCAGGGAGCACAGTGTCAACGGAGGATGCGTCCATGACTAGTCCACGTTTATTAGCTCCTGAGCTAAATCAAGAAAACCACTTCCTTGAACTGTGTGAAAGGGCTTAATATCCTGCTACAGAAAGCTACACATTTGTTTTTAGGTTCCTGATTTGACTTTAGCCAGTAACTGCCTTGGGGCAGAGAGGCAGAGAGAAATGATGTCATGCTTTGTTACAGACTGCTCCTGTTACGCAGCGGCCGCTGCATCCTCGGTCAATGTGGCACTGGAGAGAGGAGGTGCCGGTCCTCTTGCTATCATATTTCAAAATCGAGGGGGGAGCCAAGCTCGACACTTCACATGGCTTGTGGGCATCTTAGTTTCAGCAACTAAATCAAAAGATTTTCCAAAATGTCATTTGGGATTTTGAGTTTCAATTTCACTTCATCCGTATCCATAGCGACGACTGCGACTAGTAGCTAGCATCAGCAACAACCACCAGACACACACACATGTTGTAGACTACATCACATCAGGAGAGGTGCACTGCTGGTGCAGCAGAGCAGGAGCAAACATACACTGGTCCAGAAATCAAGTCATTTTAGTATTTTTTTTAAATGATACGCTAGCTAGTTGTGGATGAAAAAACAGGCCCCGCCCGGCCCTAACCGGGCTCTGGTTGGGTAGCATGTGTGTGTGTGTGTGTGTGTGTGTGTGTGTGTGTGTACAGGCTCAACATTTCAATCTGCATTCTGCACAACAAATGATTATTAATATAATTATTATCATACCATATCTATGGATGACACCGGTCCAATGCTGTTCACATAGATGTCCACATCTATGACCGTTGGTTTAACTGCAAAGGGAAAGAGCATTTTAAGATTTAGTAATGGAACTCATTCACACATTCACTCATCGCTTCATTCACACCTGTATTCATTAACTCACACGATCATTTATTAATTCATTCACGCTTTCATTAATTAATTAATTTACCACGGCCCCGTCATACCATATGTTGTCCATCATCATTCCATAATTCTCCACAGATTAAAATATTGTAATTTTGTCCGTATGAGAGAAGTGGGTCTCATACTGACAAAATTACAATATTTTAATCTGTGGAGAATTATGGAATGATGATGGACAACACGTGGTATGTGGAGAGCAGGGAGAGCTGGGAGAGCTGGGAGAGGAGGGAGAGCAGGGAGAGCTGGGAGAGGAGGGAGAGCAGGGAGAGGAGGGAGAGCAGGGAGAGGAGGGAGAGCTGGGAGAGGAGGGAGAGGAGGGAGAGGAGGGAGAGCTGGGAGAGCTGGGAGAGGAGGGAGAGCTGGGAGAGGAGGGAGAGCTGGGAGAGGAGGGAGAGGAGGGAGAGGAGGGAGAGCTGGGAGAGGAGGGAGAGCTGGGAGAGGAGGGAGAGGAGGGAGAGGAGGGAGAGCTGGGAGAGGAGGGAGAGCTGGGAGAGCTGGGAGAGGAGGGAGAGCAGGGAGAGCTGGGAGAGGAGGGAGAGCTGGGAGAGGAGGGAGAGCAGGAGAGGAGGGAGAGGAGGAGAGCTGGGAGAGCTGGGAGAGAGGAGGGAGAGCTGGGAGAGCTGGGAGAGGAGGGAGAGCAGGGAGAGCTGGGAGAGGAGGGAGAGCAGGGAGAGGAGGAGAGCAGGGAGAGGAGGGAGAGAGGGAGAGCTGGGAGAGGAGGGAGAGCTGGGAGAGGAGGGAGAGCAGGGAGAGGAGGGAGAGGAGGGAGAGCTGGGAGAGGAGGAGAGGAGGGGAGGGAGAGCTGGGAGAGGAGGGAGAGCTGGGAGAGGAGGGAGAGGAGGGAGAGCTGGGAGAGGAGGGAGAGCTGGGAGAGGAGGGAGAGCTGGGAGAGGAGGGAGAGCAGGGAGGGAGCTGGGAGAGCTGGGAGAGCTGGGGGGAGTGGGGGAGCAGGGAGAGCTGGGAGAGGAGGGAGAGCAGGGAGAGCTGGGAGAGGAGGGAGAGCAGGGAGAGGAGGGAGAGGAGGGAGAGGAGGGAGAGCTGGGAGAGGAGGGAGAGGAGGGAGAGTAGGGAGAGCAGGGAGAGGAGGGAGAGCTGGGAGAGTAGGAAGGAGAGAGAGAAGGGAGAGGAGGAGAGTGGGGAGAGCAGGGAGAGGAGGGAGAGCTGGGAGAGGAGGGAGAGGAGGGAGAGCTGGGAGAGGAGGGAGAGCTGGGAGAGGAGGGAGAGCTGGGAGAGTGGGGAGAGGAGGGAGAGGAGGGAGAGTAGGGAGAGCAGGGAGAGGAGGGAGAGCTGGGAGAGTAGGGAGAGGAGGGAGAGCAGGGAGAGCTGGGGGAGGAGGGAGAGTAGGGAGAGCAGGGAGAGGAGGGAGAGCTGGGAGAGTAGGGAGAGGAGGGAGAGCTGGGAGAGGAGGGAGAGCTGGGAGAGGAGGGAGAGGAGGGAGAGCTGGGAGAGGAGGGAGAGGAGGAGAGAGGAGGGAGAGCTGGGAGAGGAGGGAGAGCTGGGAGAGCTGGGGGAGTGGGGGAGGAGGGAGAGCTGGGAGAGGAGGGGGAGCTGGGGAGGAGTGGGGGAGGAGGCTGGGAGAGCTGGGAGAGCTGGGGGAGTGGGGGAGGAGGGAGAGCTGGGAGAGGAGGGAGAGCAGGGAGAGCTGGGAGAGCTGGGAGAGCTGGGGGAGGGGGGAGCAGGGAGAGCTGGGAGAGGAGGGAGGGAGCTGGGAGAGGAGGGAGAGGAGGGAGAGCTGGGAGAGCTGGGGGAGTGGGGAGAGGAGGGAGAGCTGGGAGAGGAGGGAGAGCTGGGGGCTGGGGGAGTGGGGGAGGAGGGAGAGCTGGGAGAGGAGGGAGAGCAGGGAGAGCTGGGAGAGGAGGGAGAGCAGGGAGAGGAGGGAGAGGGAGAGCAGGGAGAGGAGGGAGAGCTGGGAGAGGAGGGAGAGGAGGGAGAGTAGGGAGAGCAGGGAGAGGAGGGAGAGCTGGGAGAGTAGGGAGAGGAGGGAGAGGAGGGAGAGTGGGGAGAGCAGGGAGAGGAGGGAGAGTAGGGAGAGGAGGGAGAGCTGGGAGAGAAGGGAGAGGAGGGAGAGCTGGGAGAGGAGGGAGGGAGCTGGGAGAGGAGGGAGAGCTGGGAGAGTGGGGAGAGGGAGGGAGAGGGGAGGGAGGGAGAGTAGGGAGAGCAGGGAGAGGAGGGAGAGCTGGGAGAGCTGGGGAGGAGGGAGAGCTAGGGAGAGGAGGGAGAGGAGGGAGAGCTGGGAGAGGAGGGAGAGCTGGGAGAGGGAGGGAGAGCTGGGAGAGGAGGGAGAGGAGGAGAGCTGGGAGAGGAGGGAGAGGAGGGAGAGGAGGGAGAGCTGGGAGAGGAGGGAGAGCTGGGAGAGCTGGGGGAGTGGGGGTGGGAGGGAGAGCTGGGAGAGGAGGGAGAGCTGGGGGAGTGGGGGAGGAGGGAGAGCTGGGAGAGCTGGGGGAGTGGGGGAGGAGGGAGAGCTGGGAGAGGAGGGAGAGCAGGGAGAGCTGGGAGAGCTGGGAGAGCTGGGGAGTGGGGAGCAGGGAGAGCTGGGAGAGGAGGGAGAGCAGGGAGAGCTGGGAGAGGAGGGAGAGCAGGGAGAGGGAGAGGAGGGAGGGAGGGAGCTGGGAGAGGAGGGAGGGAGGGAGAGAGGGAGAGGAGGGAGAGCTGGGAGAGGAGGGAGAGCAGGGAGAGGAGGGAGAGCTGGGAGAGTAGGGAGAGGAGGGAGAGGAGGGAGAGTAGGGAGAGCAGGGAGACGAGGGAGAGCTGGGAGAGGAGGGAGAGCTGGGAGAGCTGGGAGAGGGAGAGGAGAGGAGGGAGAGCTGGGAGAGGAGGGAGAGCTGGGAGAGTAGGGAGGGAGAGGAGGGAGAGGAGGGAGAGTAGGGAGAGAGGGAGAGGAGGGAGAGCTGGGAGAGGGAGAGCTGGGAGGGAGGGAGGAGGGAGAGCAGGAGAGCTGGGGAGGAGGGAGGGAGAGTAGGGAGAGGAGGGAGAGGAGGGAGAGCTGGGAGAGGAGGGAGAGCTGGGAGAGGAGGGAGCTGGGAGAGGAGGGAGAGGAGGGAGGGAGCTGGGAGAGGGAGGGAGAGCTGGGAGAGGAGGGAGAGGAGGGAGAGCTGGGAGAGGAGGGGGAGAGCTGGGAGAGGAGGGGGGGCTGGGAGAGCTGGGAGAGGAGGGAGAGCTGGGAGAGGAGGGAGAGGAGGGAGAGCTGGGAGAGGAGGGAGGGAGAGCTGGGAGAGGGAGGCTGGGAGAGGAGGGAGAGGAGGGAGAGCTGGGAGAGGAGGGAGAGGAGGGAGAGGAGGGAGAGGGGAGGGAGAGCTGGGAGAGCTGGGAGAGGAGGGAGGGAGCTGGGAGAGGAGGGAGGAGGGAGAGCTGGGAGAGTAGGGAGAGGAGGGAGGGAGAGCTGGGAGAGTGGGAGAGCTGGGAGAGGAGGGGGAGAGAGGGAGAGGGGAGAGCTGGGAGAGGAGGGAGAGCTGGGAGAGCTGGGAGAGGAGGGAGAGCTGGGAGAGCTGGGGAGAGCTGGGAGAGCTGGGAGAGGAGGGAGAGCTGGGAGGGAGGGAGTAGGGAGAGCTGGGAGAGGAGGGAGATGGGAGAGGAGGGAGAGCAGGGAGAGGGGAGGGAGAGGAGGGAGAGCTGGGAGAGGAGGGAGAGCTGGGAGAGCTGGGAGAGGAGGGAGAGCTGGGAGAGGAGGGAGGGGAGGGAGAGCTGGGAGAGGAGGGAGGGGGAGAGGAGAGGGGAGAGCTGGGAGAGCTGGGAGAGGAGGGAGAGCTGGGAGAGGAGGGAGAGCTGGGAGAGCTGGGAGGGAGGAGGGAGAGCTGGGAGAGGAGAACAGGGAGAGCTGGGAGAGCTGGGAGAGGGAGGGGAGCAGGAGGGAGAGTAGGGAGAGCTGGGAGAGGAGGGAGAGCTGGGAGAGGAGGGAGAGCAGGGAGAGACAGGGAGAGGAGGGAGAGGAGAGGAGAGCAGGGGAGAGAGCAGGGAGAGCTGGGAGAGGGAGAGCTGGGAGAGGAGGGAGGGAGAGCAGGGAGAGGAGGGAGAGCAGGGAGAACAGGGAGAGCTGGGAGAGCAGGGAGAGCAGGGAGAGCTGGGAGAGGAGGGAGAGGAGGGAGAGCTGGGAGAGGAGGGAGAGCTGGGAGGGAGAGCTGGGAGAGGAGGGGAGAGCAGGGAGAAGGGAGGGAGAGCTGGGAGAGGGAGGGAGAGCTGGGAGGGGGAGAGCAGGGAGAGGAGGGAGAGGAGGGAGAGCTGGGAGAGGAGGGAGAGCTGGGAGAGGGGGAGGAGGGAGAGCAGGGAGATGAGGGAGAACAGGGAGAGGGGAGAGCAGGGAGAGCTGGGAGGGAGAGCAGGGAGAGCTGGGAGAGGAGGGAGAGCTGGGAGAGTAGGGAGAGGAGGGAGAGCTGGGAGAGGGAGAGGAGGGAGAGCTGGGAGAGGAGGGAGAGCTGGGAGAGAGGGAGGGAGAGCAGGGAGGGAACAGGGAGAGCAGGGAGAGCTGGGAGAGGGGAGAGGAGGGAGCAGGGAGAGTAGGGAGAGCTGGGAGAGGAGGGAGAGCTGGGAGAGCTGGGAGAGCTGGGAGAGCAGGGAGAGTAGGGAGAGGAGGGAGAGCTGGGAGAGGGGGAGAGGAGGGAGAGCTGGGAGAGCTGGGAGAGAGGGAGAGCTGGGAGAGGAGGGAGCTGGGAGAGGGGAGGGAGAGCAGGGAGAACAGGGAGAGCTGGGAGAGGAGGGAGAGCAGGGAGAACAGGGAGAGCAGGGAGAGGAGGGAGAGCAGGGAGAACAGGGAGAGGAGGGAGAGCAGGGAGAGTAGGGAGAGAGCTGGGAGAGGAGGGAGAGCAGGGAGGGAGAGCAGGGAGAGCTGGGAGAGCTGGGAGGGAGAGCAGGGAGAGCTGGGTAGAGGAGGGAGAGCTGGGAGAGCAGGGAGAGCAGGGAGAACAGGGAGAGCTGGGAGAGCAGGGAGAGCAGGGAGAGCTGGGAGAGGAGGGAGAGCTGGGAGAGGAGGGAGAGCTGGGAGAGGAGGGAGAGCAGGGACAACAGGGAGAGGAGGGAGAGCAGGGAGAGCAGGGAGAGCAGGGAGAGCTGGGAGAGGAGGGAGAGCTGGGAGAGTAGGGAGAGCAGGGAGAGTAGGGAGAGCTGGGAGAGGAGGGAGAGCTGGGAGAGGAGGGAGAGCAGGGAGAACAGGGAGAGCAGGGAGAGCTGGGAGAGGAGGGAGAGCAGGGAGAGTAGGGAGAGCTGGGAGCTGGGAGAGAGGGAGAGCTGGGAGAGCTGGGAGAGGAGGAGAGCAGGGAGAGCTGGGAGGGAGAGAGCTGGGAGAGGAGAGCAGAGAGCTGGGAGAGGAGGGAGAGCAGGGGGAGAGCTGGGAGAGGAGGGAGAGCAGGGAGAGCTGGGAGAGGAGGGAGAGCAGGGAGAAGGGAGAACAGGGAGAGCAGGGAGAGCTGGGAGAGGAGGGAGAGCTGGGAGAGTAGGGGAGAGCTGGGAGAGGAGGGAGAGCAGGGAGAACAGGGAGAGCTGGGAGAGGAGGGAGAGCAGGGAGAACAGGTAGAGCTGGGAGACGGGAGGGAGAGCAGGGAGAACAGGGAGAGCTGGGAGAGCAGGGAGAGCAGGGAGAGCTGGGAGAGGGGAGGGGGAGAGCTGGGAGAGCAGGGAGAGCTGGGAGAGGAGGGAGAGCTGGGAGATGAGGGAGAGCTGGGAGAGGAGGGAGAGGAGGGAGAGCTGGGAGAGGAGGGAGAGCTGGGAGAGCTGGGAGAGGAGGGAGAGCAGGGAGAGTAGGGAGAGGAGGGAGAGCTGGGAGAGGAGGGAGAGCTGGGAGAGCTGGGAGAGGAGGGAGAGCAGGGAGAGGAGGGAGAGGAGGGAGAGCAGGGAGAGGATGGAGAGGAGGGAGAGCTGGGAGAGCTGGGAGAGGAGGGAGAGGAGGGAGAGCTGGGAGAGGAGGGAGAGGAGGGAGAGCTGGGAGAGCTGGGAGATGAGGGAGAGTAGGGAGAGCTGGGAGAGCTGGGAGAGCAGGGAGAGCAGGGAGAACAGGGAGAGAGGAGGGAGAGCAGGGAGAGCAGGGAGAGGGGAGGGAGAACAGGGAGAGCTGGGAGAGGAGGGAGAGCAGGGAGAACAGGGAGAGCTGGGAGAGCTGGGAGAGTAGGGAGAGCAGGGAGAGTGGGAGGGAGAGCTGGGAGAGGAGGGAGAGCTGGGAGAGGAGGGAGAGCAGGGAGAACAGGCTGGGAGAGGAGGGAGAGCAGGGAGAGCAGGGAGAGTAGGGAGAGCTGGGAGAGGAGGGAGAGCAGGGAGAGGAGGGAGAGCAGGGAGAACAGGGAGAGCTGGGAGAGCAGGGAGAGCAGGGAGAGCTGGGAGAGGAGGGAGAGCAGGGAGAGCAGGGAGAGGAGGGAGAACAGGGAGAGCTGGGAGAGGAGGGAGAGCAGGGAGAACAGGGAGAGCTGGGAGAGCTGGGAGAGTAGGGAGAGCAGGGAGAGTAGGGAGAGCTGGGAGAGGAGGGAGAGCTGGGAGAGGAGGGAGAGCAGGGACAACAGGGAGAGGAGGGAGAGCAGGGAGAGCTGGGAGAGGAGGGAGAGCTGGGAGAGTAGGGAGAGCAGAGAGAGTAGGGAGAGCTGGGAGAGGAGGGAGAGCTGGGAGAGGAGGGAGAGCAGGGAGAACAGGGAGAGCAGGGAGAGCAGGGAGAGTAGGGAGAGATGGGAGAGGAGGGAGAGCTGTGAGAGCTGGGAGAGCAGGGAGAGTAGGGAGAGCTGGGAGAGGAGCGAGAGCTGGGAGAGGAGGGAGAGCAGGGAGAGCTGGGAGAGGAGGGAGAGCAGGGAGAGCTGGGAGAGGAGGGAGAGCAGGGAGAACAAGGAGAGCAGGGAGAGCTGGGAGAGGAGGGAGAGCTGGGAGAGTAGGGAGAGCTGGGAGAGGAGGGAGAGCAGGGAGAACAGGTAGAGCTGGGAGACAAGGGAGAGCAGGGAGAACAGGGAGAGCTGGGAGAGCAGGGAGAGCAGGGAGAGCTGGGAGAGGAGGGAGAGCTGGGAGAGTAGGGAGAGCTGGGAGAGGAGGGAGAGCTGGGAGATGAGGGAGAGCTGGGAGAGGAGGGAGAGGAGGGAGAGCAGGGAGAGGAGGGAGAGGAGGGAGAGCTGGGAGAGCTGGGAGAGGAGGGAGAGGAGGGAGAGCTGGGAGAGGAGGGAGAGGAGAGGGGAGAGAGCTGGGAGAGCTGGGAGAGGAGGGAGAGGAGGGAGAGCTGGGAGAGCTGGGAGAGCAGGGAGAGCAGGGAGAACAGGGAGAGGAGGGAGAGCAGGGAGAGCAGGGAGAGGAGGGAGAACAGGGAGAGCTGGGAGAGGAGGGAGAGCAGGGAGAACAGGGAGAGCTGGGAGAGCTGGGAGAGTAGGGAGAGCAGGGAGAGTAGGGAGAGCTGGGAGAGGAGGGAGAGCTGGGAGAGGAGGGAGAGCAGGGAGAACAGGGAGAGGAGGGAGAGCAGGGAGAGCAGGGAGAGTAGAGAGAGCTGGGAGAGGAGGGAGAGCAGGGAGAGGAGGGAGAGCAGGGAGAACAGGGAGAGCTGGGAGAGCAGGGAGAGCAGGGAGAGCTGGGAGAGGAGGGAGAGCAGGGAGAGCAGGGAGAGGAGGGAGAACAGGGAGAGCTGGGAGAGGAGGGAGAGCAGGGAGAACAGGGAGAGCTGGGAGAGCTGGGAGAGTAGGGAGAGCAGGGAGAGTAGGGAGAGCTGGGAGAGGAGGGAGAGCTGGGAGAGGAGGGAGAGCAGGGACAACAGGGAGAGGAGGGAGAGCAGGGAGAGCAGGGAGAGCAGGGAGAGCTGGGAGAGGAGGGAGAGCTGGGAGAGTAGGGAGAGCAGGGAGAGTAGGGAGAGCTGGGAGAGGAGGGAGAGCTGGGAGAGGAGGGAGAGCAGGGAGAACAGGGAGAGCAGGGAGAGCTGGGAGAGGAGGGAGAGCAGGGAGAATAGGGAGAGCTGGGAGAGGAGGGAGAGCTGTGAGAGCTGGGAGAGCAGGGAGAGTAGGGAGAGCTGGGAGAGGAGCGAGAGCAGGGAGAACAGGGAGAGCAGGGAGAGCTGGGAGAGGAGGGAGAGCTGGGAGAGTAGGGAGAGCTGGGAGAGGAGGGAGAGCAGGGAGAACAGGGAGAGCTGGGAGAGGAGGGAGAGCAGGGAGAACAGGTAGAGCTGGGAGACGAGGGAGAGCAGGGAGAACAGGGAGAGCTGGGAGAGCAGGGAGAGCAGGGAGAGCTGGGAGAGGAGGGAGAGCTGGGAGAGTAGGGAGAGCTGGGAGAGGAGGGAGAGCTGGGAGATGAGGGAGAGCTGGGAGAGCAGGGAGAGCTGGGAGAGCAATACATTAAGTGTGTTCCCTCAGACCACATATCTACAATGCATTAAGTGTTCTCTCAGACCACTACTTTACTACCACATATCTACAATACATTTAGTGTGTTCCCTCAGACCACTACTCTACAATACATTAAGTGTGTTCCCTCAGACCACTACTCTACAACACATTAAGTGTGTTCCCTCAGACCACTATACTACCACATATCTACAATACATTAAGTGTGTTCCCTCAGACCACTACTCTACTACCACATATCTACAATACATTAACTTCTCTAGGGAAGGGGGCAGCATTCGGAATTTTGGATGAAAAACATGCCCAAATTAAACGGCCTGATACCCCGAGAAGATATGATATGCATATAACTGGTAGATTTGGATAGCAAACACTCTAAACTTTCCAAAACTGTTACAATAGTGTCTGTGATGGTAACAGAACTGAATTGGCAGGTGATAACCTGAGAAAAATCCATTCACGAAGTCGTTTTGTTTTTGTAGTTTTCTATTCAATGCCATTACAGTATCCATTGACTTTGGACTCATATTGCAGTTCCTATGCCTTCCACTAGATGTCAACAGTCTTTAGAAATGTTTTCAGGTTTGTATTCTGATAAATGAGTGAGTAAGACCAGTCTGAACGAGTGGACCCTGACGTGTCACAGAGCTTTTCATGCCCAATCCGGAGAGAGTGTATTTCTTGTCTCCCTTTTATTTTGATGAGGTTATTGTCCGGTTGAAATATTATAGATATACCAGAAACAATTACCAGAAAATCCCTTTTACACCATTAGGTGACTTTCAGGTAATTATCAAAAATGATCCAATACATGTACAGTCTTTACACATGACCAACAATACATGTACACAGGAGTTAGTCTTTACACAGGACCAACGATACCTGTACCCAGGAGTTAGTCTTTACACATGACCAACAATACCTGTACACAGGAGTTAGTCTTTACACATGACCAACAATACCTGTACCCAGGAGTTAGTCTTTACACAGGACCAACAATACCTGTACCCAGGAGTTAGTCTTTACACATGACCAACAATACCTGTACACAGGAGTTAGTCTTTACACATGACCAACAATACCTGTACCCAGGAGTTAGTCTTTACACAGGACCAACAATACATGTACACCGGAGTTAGTCTTTACACATGACCAACAATACCTGTACCCAGGAGTTAGTCTTTACACAGGACCAACAATACCTGTACCCAGGAGTTAGTCTTTACACAGGACCAACAATACCTGTACCCAGGAGTTAGTCTTTACACATGACCAACGATACATGTACCCAGGAGTTAGTCTTTACACAGGACCAACAATACCTGTACCCAGGAGTTAGTCTTTACACAGGACCAACAATACATGTACCCAGGAGTTAGTCTTTACACAGGACCAACAATACATGTACCCAGGAGTTAGTCTTTACACATGACCAAAAATACCTAAGAGTTTTCAATGACACCTGTTCTAGCTTTCAGTACTCATTGGAAACCAGCCCTCTTTTCTCCACCAGTTGGAAGGGGGCTCTGAGCCTAATTGGATTTAGTAGGACAGATGTCCTGAATCATCTGGAAACTCCCATTACCAGCACACGACTTCCAGGCGTTGATTGTATGTTCGCTTCGAGGCAAGCAACACTGACACGTGGATGAAGGCACCACGCTCTCCGCAGCCGATGTGAGTAAGACCTTTACACAGAGCTCAATAACTTCTATGCTCGCTTCGAGGCAAGCAACACTGAAGCATGCATTAGAGCATCAGCTGTTCTGGACGACTGTGTGATCACGTAGCCGATGTGAGTAAGACCTTTAAACAGGTCAACATTCACAATGACGCAGGGCCAGACGGATTACCAGGACACGTACACAGAGCATGCGCTGACCAACTGGCAAGTGTCTTCACTGACATTTTCAACCTTTCCCTGAACCAGTCTGTAATACCAACATGTTTCAAGCAGACCACCATAGTCCCTGTGCCCAACAACACCAAGGTAACCGACCCATAGCACTCACGTCTGTAGCCATGAAATGCTTTGAAATAATGGTCATGGCTCACGTCAACACCATCATCCCTCACATCCTGGACCCACTCCAATTTCCATACCGCCACAACAGCTGAATGACTCACTCATTCATGGCTTTGGATCAAAATAACTAAGTACCAACATTCCTTCTGATAGTCTTTAATAAATAAATGTTTGACTGTTTTGACCAAATAATCTGCTCATGTTGTGTTCAATTATTTGTGACATTATGGTTACAATGAAGAATGTAAACCAAATAAATCCTATTCATATTGAATAATCAGATGCGAGTCGCAAGCTTTATGTTTTCATATTTTCATTTCATTGTTATCTCCAGCTCCCGCATCTCCGCTTCATAGCCTCAAACTGCACCGTTTTGTTTTCTCTCCGTCGCCCGCACGCACTTTAAACATTTGGATAATAAAGCATTTAAAATATATTGAAGATAGAAGCCGCCTCTTAATGAGTTCCGAGAGCCGATTCGTTATCCAATTAGTGTTATTATTATTACTATTATCTCTGCATTATAATATTCTCACAGACTAAATTAGAATCCTCCGATTCTCTAAATTGAATTAGATCTTTTATTTTCATTTAGAAGCCGCCTCATGAGTTTTGAGAGCCGTGTCACACCAATTATTATTGGATTATTCAGTCATGAATGGATTTAGATCCAAATAAATAAATCCCAACATTCTTTCTGTTAGTCTTTAGTAAAAATACATTTCACTGTTTTGACCAAGTTAAAAGGATCCAACCCTTTTTAGATTTTGGCCACTAGATGGCAGCACTGTATGTGCAACGTTTTAGACTGATCCAATGAACCATTGCATATATGTTCAAAATGTGGGGAGATCACGTAGAGGTTAATCTGATCATGTTGTGTTGTGTGTGTTCAATTATTTGTGACATTGTGGTTACAATGAACAACATTTCTAACTCAATATCACTGACCAGATTTGCCCTAAGGAAAAATGCTTTATCTACCACTTTAGATGCTGTGTTTGTATTGACAGTAGTGATGGAGGCATTTTGAAAATATGTTTTCTTCTCCAGTACATTTGGGCAGTATTGATACAACATTTTGAACATGTATGCAATGGTTCATTGGATCAGTCTAAAACTTTGCATATACACTGCTGGCCAAAATCTAAATTGCGCCTGGTCTAGAATAATACATTATAGCCTATCATGCAAACAATGTTTCCATGATGGGCTATTAGCAGGACAATAGACTCTTCATACATCAATAAATGTACAAAATGGTAGTTTAAAACCATGGCTACTGGAGGTGTGGAAATCCCCCCAACTTGCAATGTATTCGATGCTTAAGTACTCTAAAGTTTTACATTTCTAACTCAAAACCTCATGCAATCGCAAAATGTTGGATAAAGCATACTGTACAGTATCCGTTCATCAACATCATTATGCTTTCGTTAATAATAAAATAACGAGAAAAAAGAGTTTCAAAATGCAGATGTTTATTTCAACTACTGTAGCTACATTGTAGTTGCACTTCCCCCCCATCTCCACGACCACGGGTAAAACCACGGGTAAAACCACGGGTAAAACCACGGGTAAGACCACGGGTAAGACCACGGGTAAAACCACGGGTAAGACCACGGGTAAAACCACGGGTAAAACCACGGGTAAAACCTTGTTGAGATGATCTATGTATTTGTTGCATTGTAGTATCGTCAGCTTCTCTAGCCAAAACATCAAATCAAAGTTCATTTGTGTGCCGAATATAACAGGTGTAGGAGACCTTACAGTGAAATGCTTACTTAAAGGCTCTCACCAATAGTGCAAAAAAATGTATAAGATGAACAATAGGTAAGTAAAGAAATAAAACAACAGTAAAAAGACAGGCTGTATACAGTAGCGAGGCTACATACAGACACCGGTTAGTCAGGCAGATTGAGTACATGTAGATATGACTATGCATATATGACGAACAGAGAGTAGCAGTAGCGTAAAAGAGGGGTTGGCAGGTGGTGGCCTTTACCAGTTCAGTGCCATGGGTGACCACAGATAGTCAGGACACCGTTGATCTTTGCTTGTAGGCTTGGCAGAGTTACGGATGAATGTTTTCAGTTAATGCCAAACAAGTTCGATCGGGTTTAAATCAGGAGACCTACACTTAGAGATGAGAAAAAATATTTTTTACATATACTATAGACATGAGTCTCACTAGTGTCGAGTAACGTGCTGTTAAAAAGTGTCTTTAATGTACTTATTTTTATTTCACCTTTATTTTATTACATAAAGGTCTACTTACTCTGCTGGCGTCTTGACCCAGTTTATGCCCTCATTTGCAATGCAAATCCTGGCGGCAACGTGTTTTGGGTCATTGTCTGCATTGAGAAGAAAAAAAGACATTTAGCCTAACAGCCAACATTGTTTCATTTGACCAGGTAAGTTGACTGAGAACACATTCACATTTAAAGCAACAACCTGGGGAATTCTTCTGGGCCCTCTTGGGAGAGGAGGAGGATGATTGAGCCAATTGGAAGCTGGGGATGATTAGGTGACCATGATGGGTAATTTAGCCAGGACACCGGGGTTAACACCCCTATTTTTACAATAAGTGCCATGGGATCTTTTAGTGACCACAGAGAGTCACACGTTTAACGTCTCATCCAAAAGACAGCACCCTACACAGGGCAATGTCCCCAATCCCTGCCCTGGGGATTTTTTTTAGAACAGAGGAAAGAGTGCCCCCTACTGGTCCTCCAACACCACTTCCAGCAGCATCTGGTCTCCCATCCAGGAACTGCCCAGGACCAACCCTGCTTAGCTTCCAAAGCAAGCCATCAGTGGTATGCAGGGTGGTATGCTGATGGTAATGTTAAGTACAATTCTAGAAATATACATGTAAATAGACCTAAACATAACAAAATATTGCTATAATCCTACCTTGAAAGAAACAATGTGTTCCCAGGAATGCCTCTCTGACATAGGGTCCAGCATATCTCTTGATGATTACTTCCTCAAACAAATCTCGAGTCATGAAACCTGAAAAAAGGAGGCAACAGTGAATTATTGTGGAACACATAGCCGTCCTTGAGGTGTAGGCTACAATATTTTATGTATCTTTTGCTTTGTAGATAGCTAAACTTACCATCAAAAATCTAATATGGGCCTGGTCCCTGGCGAGAAATTTCCCCCCACAAACACATGGAGTTTGAGGGGAGGCTTGGGACTCGGCGTTAGCTTTTTCCTTTTTTTCCTGTAGCATTTCTGAGCAAATTGCTCAAGGGTTGATTCTTCTGTGAAGATGACGTCATTGAATGTCTCCACAGCTTTGATCCACGCCTGGGCAAAGTTTATTGTTTGTCAGACGAAACTTTGGGTCGAAACTACAAAACAATAGAACACACATGGTTCTGAAAAAAAAACAATATATATACAGTACCAGTCAAAAGTTTGGACACAGAGAGTGAGAGAGTGATGAGTTCTGCATCAGATGACCTGCACTCCACAATCCCTCGACCTCAACCAAATTGAGATGGTTTGGGATGAGTCGGACCGCAGAGTGAAGGAAAAGCAGCCAACAAGTGCTGAGCATATGTGGGAACTCTTTCAAGACGGTTGGAAAAGCATTCCAGGTGTAGCTGGTTGAGAGAATACCAAGATTGTGCAAAGCTGTCATCAAGGCAAATTGTGGCTATTTAAAGAATATCAAATATCAAATATATTTTGATTTAACACTTTTTATTTCATAGTTTTGATGTTTTCACTATTATTCTACAATGTAGAAAATAGTAAAAATAAAGACAAACCTTGAATGAGTAAGTGTTCTAAAACTTTTGACCGGTTGTGTGTGTGTGTGCGTGTGTGTGTGTGTATATAAAATGTCTTACCCAGCATTTTCATAAATCCACTCAAGTTTCTTAAACTGTCTTCTGACTCTGATTAGAGCGAAGTTGATGTTGTGCTGTATTGCCAGCAGAATACAGACGGCCTTTGCCGATCGCCCATCATCTTCGTTCATCAGTGAGTCGATGGCTTGAACTCGCTGAAAATGGAATACAATGTAAACATGTGCAGCAGACAGTAAAGCAGTCGATTTATTTAAGCATTATTTGTAGCATTATTAGGCCCACAGTACACTATTATAACATACTGTACCTGATCATTTTCCTGGGCTTTAGCGTTCGGCGTACCACAGGCATCTGATGAGTGTTTACGAATAGCGCTGTCTAACAGTATTTTTGAAATGTCTCCAGTAGATTTTCCATTCCTCCTGAAAGCCCTAATCTGCACCCTTAAATGAAAATAAATCCTGGTCATGGTGCTACAGTATGTTGTGACATCATAATCAAAGTGAGGACCATCGGCGCTCTGCTGTATACTCATGGCCTGTTGTAACCTGGAGTCACACATTTCCAGTACTCCTCACCCCACCCCAAACTCCACCCTTAACTCAGTTACCATTCAAAAATGAGCTGTTTATCTTTAGAAAATGACATTGTGACGAAAGAGAACAGACGAAATGGACATTGTTTTTTTACCCGTTCCAGGGTCAGGACCGCAATCACCAGAGGACTTGAAAATGAGCCGGAGCTTAGAGGATCACCAGAACTAAAAGGTATTTTCGTTTCAGTGTATTTTGTTAAAATGTCTTTATATAGCCTATCAATGTGTAGGCATACTGTGTAATAAATTCGACAATTGTGTACTAAAAACGTGAATGTGTTTTTGCAGAGCATAACAACCATCCATGGAGATCAGAGGACAAAGTGATGGACAATGGGCCGCATCTGAAAAAAACGCATGGTTCCCAAGGAAGAGGTTAGTTTTGCTAGACTCTTAAAATGTGTTTCTGTACGCAGTATTTGTACGTTGGAGTCACTTTTAATTCTTAATTGATCTACCGTTTCTATCATAGACCACTCTAATCGATGGGGGCTCAGGGCGGTACCATTCTGCTCATCTGATGAAGGTGCACATGGATCAGATTCAAACTTTGAAGACCGAGATCGAGTCATTGAAGGCAGACCAGCAGAAAGATAAACATCTGAGGGCAGAGACAGTTGATGCGTTGGTTCGGAGCCAGCTGGTATTGATATTGGTAGAGAGTCACTCGTCATTGCCGGAGAGTCAGGCGGCAATTGGTGGAGAGTCAAGCAGCATTGGTGGAGAGTCAGGCGGCAATTGGTGGAGAGTCAAGCAGCATTGGTGGAGAGTCAGGCGGCATTGGTGGAGAGCCAGGCGGCAATTGGTGGAGAGTCAGGCAGCATTGGTGGAGAGTCAGGCGGCAATTGGTGGAGAGTCAAGCAGCATTGCCGGAGAGTCAGGCAGCATTGGTGGAGAGTCAAGCAGCATTGCCGGAGAGTCAGGCAGCATTGGTGGAGAGTCAGGCGGCAATTGGTGGAGAGTCAAGCAGCATTGGTGGAGAGTCAAGCAGCATTGCCGGAGAGTCAGGCAGCATTGGTGGAGAGTCAGGCGGCAATTGGTGGAGAGTCAGGTGGAAAATAGCGGGTTGAAGAGGGCAAGGAACAAGATGGAGTCATAATCCACGCCAGGCACACCTGTGAGATCTGGAACTCCACCTCTGACAGACAGAGTTAACATACCTGGCGGGTTCGTCAGGTCGTCAGTTCACCCTGACATTTCCATTCCTCTTCTGACAACAGAGCTTGACAAAACTGATCACCAGGCACATCAAGGGTCGTCCGGACCGTTATGCTGTTCTGCTATTCAAAGGACATGTAACTGAAGAGAGATACCATGAGTGGACAAAGAATACCAACTGGGATCCCGAGGCAAATGTGTCTTATCAGTGAACCTCCGGGTGTTCATCATTAATACTGTGTCTCAGAAGTGTCTGTCCTTGACTGATGCTACCTGAAAAAGCATTGAAGACAGAGTTAATGAGTATTTGAGGTCACAGAGAAAGTCTGGACATGGCCTGCTCTCCCTTATGTAAGGAATTAGGCTCTTTACCATGTTTACCATGTACTGTTTTTATTTACAGTAGATGCTGCAGTCAGTCAGAGTTGAGTCCTATTGTAGAATGTAAAGGACAAAATGGACAAACTTGCAATGTATTCGATGCTTAAGTACTCTTAAACCAAATCTGCCCCAACAAAAACAGGCATCAACCACTACAAATATATTCATTTATTATAAAAGCCCCTTAGATATTAATTTTGAATCTTCTAAATTTAATTAGATCTATAAGGACATTTTATTGATCTGCCAGTATTTTCATTTTGAGAAAATACGGTAAAATCTTTGATGTTTCCTTTTATGTGTCCTACCAATTATTATTGGATTATTCACCATGGCAACAAAGGAAATGTATTTATTAGTTAAGTTGGCTTTTGTGGAGATCAGACCGTTTTCATTTGCAGGGATATTCCAGCCTTTTTTTTTATCAAATTTTTAATCAAATGTAATGTCAGAACAAATACTTCACTTTCACTTTTATAATATTCCTGTTGCTATTGTTATATGTAAATACAAGAAATGTGTATGTAGAGGGGTAGCATTCTTCACCAGTTCTCTTACCATTTTATACAATTGTGTGTTTAGCCTACCAGTTCGTGTAACTGTAATGTATATTCTCTTGAGAGGAATTATAGTGTGTTTATTAGAGATTGTTGACATTTGTGTTTAATGTAATATTGTTTATTGGATTTCCATTGTAGTTTCTATTTCTTTGATCCTGTTTCCCTCTGTAGACAAATCACATGTATACTCTGGTTCATCATTAAACTCCTAGACTGGACTTCTGTGTCTGCCATCACTCTTTGACCTGTCATTCAAGACATTGGAATTACAAAAGAAGAAGATCTACCCATGATGGGCTATTAGCAATGGGAATGGTGGGAAGGAGGAGTATTGTATTAGCAGGACAATGGGAATGCTGGGAAGGGGAGTATTGTATTAGCAGGACAATGGGAATGGTGGGAAGGAGGAGTATTGTATTAGCAGGACAATGGGAATGGTGGGAAGACAATGGGAATGGTGGGAAGGGGGAGCATTGTATTAGCAGGACAATGGGAATAGTGGGAAAGGGGAGCATTGTATTAGCAGGACAATGGGAATGGTGGGAAGGAGAAGTATTGTATTAGCAGGACAATGGGAATGGTGGGAAGGAGGAGTATTGTATTAGCAGGACAATGGGAATGGTGGGAAGGGGGAGTATTGTATTAGCAGGACAATGGGAATGGTGGGAAGGAGGAGTATTGTATTAGCAGGACAATGGGAATGGTGGGAAGGGGGAGTATTGTATTAGCAGGACAATGGGAATGGTGGGAAGACAATGGGAATGGTGGGAAGGGGGAGCATTGTATTAGCAGGACAATGGGAATAGTGGGAAAGGGGAGCATTGTATTAGCAGGACAATGGGAATGGTGGGAAGGAGAAGTATTGTATTAGCAGGACAATGGGAATGGTGTGAAGGGGGAGTATTGTATTAGCAGGACAATGGGAATGGTGGGAAGGGGGAGTATTGTATTAGCAGGACAATGGGAATGGTGGGAAGGGGGAGTATTGTATTAGCAGGACAATGGGAATGGTGGGAAGGGGGAGCATTGTATTAGCAGGACAATGGGAATGATGGGAAGGGGGAGTATTGTATTAGCAGGACAATGGGAATGGTGGGAAGGGGGAGCATTGTATTAGCAGGACAATGGGAATGATGGGAAGGGGGAGTATTGTATTAGCAGGACAATGGGAATGGTGGGAAGGGGGAGTATTGTATTAGCAGGACAATGGGAATGGTGGGAAGGGGGAGCATTGTATTAGCAGGACAATGGGAATAGTGGGAAGGGGGAGCATTGTATTAGCAGGACAATGGGAATGGTGGGAAGGGGGAGTATTGTATTAGCAGGACAATGGGAATGGTGGGAAGGGGGAGCATTGTATTAGCAGGACAATGGGAATGGTGGGAAGGAGGAGTATTGTATTAGCAGGACAATGGGAATGGTGGGAAGGAGGAGTATTGTATTAGCAGGACAATGGGAATGGTGGGAAGGGAGAGCATTGTATTTAAAGACACAGCACAGTAAGTTAATGAACATATTTTAGTAAAATTAAATAATAATAATAATATTCAATAACATACTTCTACCACAGTAGATGCTGTGTTTTTGGTTGATGGCCAGTATTAAAAACAGTCAAAGAAGGGCACCAATTGGTAGATGTGTAAAATGTGTTGGGTTCCTCTGTTCTTTAGCCCATCTTAATATTTTATTTTTATGGGCCAGTCTGAGATCTGGCTTTTACTTTGCAACTCTGCCTACAAGGTCAAGGTCAAGAGTCACCTCTTCACTGTTGACGTTGAGACTGGACAGAGGAACTCTGCCTAGAAGGCCAGCATCTCGGAGTCGCCTCTTCACTGTTGACGTTGAGACTGGACAGAGGAACTCTGCCCAGATGGCCAGCATCAAGGAGTCGCCTCTTCACTGTTGACGTTGAGACTGGACAGAGGAACTCTGCCTAGAAGGCCAGCATCCCAGAGTCGCCTCTTCGCTGTTGACGTTGAGACTGGACAGAGGAACTCTGCCTAGAAGGCCAGAATCTCGGAGTCGCCTCTTCACTGTTGACGTTGAGACTGGACAGAGGAACTCTGCCTAGAAGGCCAGCATCAAGGAGTCGCCTCTTCACTGTTGACGTTGAGACTGGACAGAGGAACTCTGCCTAGAAGGCCAGCATCCCAGAGTCGCCTCTTCGTTGTTGACGTTGAGACTGGTGTTTAGCAGGTGCTATTTAATGGAACTGCCAGTTGAGGACTTGTGAGGCGTCAGTTTCTCAAACTAGACACTCTAATGTACTTGTCCTCTTGCTCAGTTGTGCATCGGGGCCTCCCACTCCTCTTTAAATTCTGGTTTGAGCCAGTTTGCGATGTTCTGTGAAGGGAGTAGTACACAGCGTTGTACGAAATCTACAGTTTCTTGACAATTTCTTGCATGGAATAGCCTTCATTTCTCAGAGCAAGAATAGACTGACGAGTTTTATAAAGGTCTTTGTTTCTTGCCCTTTTGATGTAATCGAACCCACAAATGCTGATACTCAACTAGTCTAAAGAAGGCCCGTTTTATTGATTCTTTCATCAGAACAACCATTTTCAGCTGTGCTAACATAATTGCAAAATGGTTTTGTAATGATCAATAAGCCTTTTAAAACGATAAACTTGGATTAACTAACACATCGTGCCATTGGAACACAGCAGTGATGGTTGCTGATAATGGGCCTCTGTACGCCTATGTAGATATTCCATTAAAAATCTGCCGTTTCCAGCTAAAATAGTCATTTACAACATCGACAATGTCTACACTGTATTTCTGATCAATTTGATGTTATTGTAATGCACACAAAAAATTACTTTTCTTTCAAAAACAAGGACTTTTCTAAGTGACCCCAAACTTTTGAACGGTAGTGTAGGTCGGGGTGCCTTGTAAGGCTCTGACGGCGATTGAGTAATCCCCCTCTACCATCAGTCCTATTAGCCAACGTGCAATCATTGGATAACAAAATGGATGAGCTCCGATCATGACAATCCTACCAACGGGACAATAAAATCTGTAATATTTTATGTTTCACCGAGTCGTGGCTGAACGACAACATGGATAACATACAGCTGGCTGGGTTTTCGGTCCATCGTCAAGATAGAACAGCTGCCTCTGGTAAGACAAGGGGTGGTGGTCTGTGTCTATTTTAAATAACAGGTGGTGCACAAAATCTAATATTAAGGAAGTCTCTAGGTTTTTGCTAGCCTGAGGTAGAGTATCTCATGATAAGATGTAGACCACACTATTTACCAAGAGAGTTTTCATCTATATTTTTCGTAGCTGTCTATTTACCACCACAAACCAATGCTGGAACTAAGACCGCACTCAACGAGCTGTATAAGGCCATAAGCAAACAAGAAAATGCTCATCCGGAGGTGGCGCTCCTAGTGGCTGAGGACTTTAATGCAGAGAAACTTAAATCAGTTTTACCTCATTTCTACCAGCAGGTTAAATGTGCAACCAGAGGGTAAAATAACTCTAGACTACCTTTACTCCACACACAGAGACACATACCAAGCTCTCCCTCGCCTTCCATGTGGCACATCTGACCATAACTCTATCCTCCTGATTCCTGCTTACGAGCAAAAACTAAAACAGGAAGTACCAGTGAATTGCTCAATAAGGAAGCGATCAGATCACGCAGATGCTAAGCTACAGGACTGTTTTGCTAGCACAGACTGGAATATGTTCCGGGATTCTTCAGATGGCATTGAATAGTACACCACATCAGTGACTGGCTTCATCAATAAGTGCATCGATGATGTCGTCCCCACAGTGACTGTACGCACATACCCCAACCAGAAGCAATGGATTATAGGCAACATCCGCACTGAGCTAAAGGTTAGAGCTGCCGCTATAGTCTACCCCCTACTTTTTCGAACATTCTGTTAAAAATCGCGCAACATTTCAGCGCCCTGCTACTCATGCCAGGAATATAGTATATGCATATGATTAGTATGTGTGGATAGAAAACACTCAAACGTTTCTAAAACTGGTTAAATCACGGCTGTGACTATAACAGAACGTGCGTTTCATCGAAAAGCGCAGGAAAATCTGATCACTGAAAATGGGAAAATATATCCATGCGCCACTTGAATATATTGTTGAATAGAAACCACATTAAATGGGGTCGAGGTTGCAATACCTACAGCTTCCACACGATGTCAACAGTCTTGTAATTTGCCTGGGCTTTGTTTCTTGGTCAAACGAACAAGAGACAGCCCATTTCTTCCGGTCTCCGACCGGATATTTTGGTTGAGATTTACCCGGACATTATTTCAAGACGTACAGCTATAGAATATACATCGCCTCGAGATCAATTTGATCGATTATTAACGTTTACTAATACCTAAAGTTGCATTACAAAAGTATTTCGAAGTGTTTTGTGAAAGTTTATCGTTTACTTTTTAAATTTTAAAAAATGACGTTGCGTTATAAAACACTCTTTTTTTCCTTGATCACACAGTCTTCATAGATCGATATCTAGGCTATATATGGACCGATTTAATCAAAAAAAAGACCCAATAGTGATGTTTATGGGACATCTAGGAGTGCCAACAAAGAAGATGGTCAAAGGTAATGAATGTTTTATATTTTATTTCTGCATTTTGTGTAGCGCCGACTATGCTAATTATTTTGTTTACGTCCCCTGCGGGTCTTTAGGGGTGTTGCATGCTATCAGATAATAGCTTCTCATGCTTTCGCCGAAAAGCATTTAAAAAATCTGACTTGTTGGCTGGATTCACAACGAGCGTAGCTTTAATTCAGTACCCTGCATGTGTATTTTAATGAACGTTTGAGTTTTAACGAGTGCTATTAGCATTTAGCGTAGCGCATTTTCATTTCCAGATGTCTAGATGGGACGCCTGCGTGTCGGGTGGAGGTAAGAGGTTAAGGAGTGGGAATCTAACCCGGACGCTTATAAGAAATTCCGCTATGCCCACAGACAAACCATCAAACATGCAAAGCGTCAATACAGGACTAAGATTGGATCATACTACACCGGCTTCTACGCTTGTAGGAAGTGGCAGGGTTTGCAAACTATTACGGACTACAAACGGATGCACACCCACAAGATGCCCAGTGACACGAGCCTACCAGACGAGCTCAATAACTTCTATGCTCGCTTCGAGGCAAGCAACACTGAAGCATGCATGAGAGCGTCAGCTGTTCTGGACGACTGTGTGATCACGTAGCCGATGTGAGTAAGACCTTTAAACAGGTCAACATTCACAAGGCCGCAGGGCCAGACAGATTACCAGGACGTGTACTCAAAGCATGCGCTGACCAACTAGCAAGTGTCTTCACTGACATTTTCAACCTCTCCCTGCCCGAGTCTGTAATACCAAGATGTTTCAAACAGACCACCATAGTCCCTGTTCACCCATGACTGTGTGGCCAAGCACAACTCCAATTCCATCATTAAGTTTGCTGATGACACAACAGTGGTAGGCCTGATCACCGACAATGATGAGACAGCCTATAGGGAGGAGGTCAGAGACCTGGCAGTATGGTGCCAGGACAACATTCTCTCCCTCAATGTGAGCAAGACAAAGGAGATGACCGTGGACTACAGGAAAAAGAGGGCCGAACAGGCCCCCATTGACATCGATGGGGCTGTAGTGGAGCGTGTCGAGAGTTTCAAGTTCCTTGTTGTCCACATCACCAACGAACTATAATGGTCCAACCACACCAAAACAGTTGTGAAGAGGGCACTGAAAAAATTTGGCATGGGTCCTTAGATCCTCAAATGGTTTTACAGCTGCACCCTCGAAAGCATCCTGACTAGTTGCATCACCGCCTAGTATGGCAATAGCTCGTCCTCCGACCGCAAGGCACTACAGAGGGTAGTGCGAACGGCCCAGTACATCACTGGGCCCAAACTTCCTGTCATCCAGGACCTCTATACCAGGCGGTGTCAGAGGAAGGCCCAAAAATTGCCAGAATCCATCCAACCTAGTCATAGACTGTTCTCTCTGCTACCACACGGCAAGTGGTACCGGAACGCCAAGTCTAGGTCCAAGCAGCTTTTACCCCCAAGCAATAAGACTCCTGAACAGTAAAGGTGATCAAGAGTTTTGTCGCCTCTAGTTGCACAAGCTGGTCAGAAACAGATTTCAGTTTCCCTGCATTAAAATCACCAGCTACGAGAAACATGCCTCTGAAAGGGCATTTTCCTGTTTTCTTACGGCCCTATACAGCTCGTTGAGTGCGTTCTTTGCACCAGTATCGGTTTGTGGTAGCAAGTAGACAGCTATGAAAAATATAGATGAAAACTCTCTTGGTAAATAGTATGGTCTAAAGTTTATCATGAGGTATTCTAACTCGGGCGATCAAAAACTGGAGACTACCTTAACATTAGAGATCGCACACTAGTTGTTACGCTCAGAATCCAAAACTTCAGCACCGTCTTGGAGCCTGTCTGTTGTGCTTAAGGCTATTTCATCACAGCCCCCTTTGAGTCTCTTGAAAGCGTGGAGAAGAAATATCTCTCCATTAACTTGTTATGGAGCATGCAAATTTTCGCAGTCTTTAAAAAAAATCGCGCAACATTTCAGCGCCCTGCTATTCATGCCAGGAATATGGTACGTTCATTTGGTTAGTGTGTGTGGCTAGAAAATAGTCAGACCTTTCCAAAAGTGTTTAAATCACGCCTGTGCCATTTACAGAACGTGCGTTTCGGTCGAATAGTGCATGAAAATCTGTTCACTGAAAATGTAAAAATATATTCTTCCGTGCCTGCAGGCAATTGTTTACAGAGAACAGAATTAAATAGAGCCGAGTTCTCATTGGCTACAGCTTCCCCATGCTGTCTATAGTTACGTCATTAGTTTCGCAATTGATTCTTGGTCTAACCCAAACAAGGGAACTACTTTCCTACTGCCACCGCCCAGATTTTGAAGCGACCATTTTCAAACATATTTTTCTCCACGGACCAGCTAACGATTTCACACCGCCTCCTGAGGTATTTTATCGCTTATTAACGTGTACTAATACCTAAAGTTGCATTACAAAAGTATTTCGAAGTGTTTTGTGAAAGTTTATCGTCGACTTTTGGCATTTTAAAAAATGACGTTACGTTATAAAATGCTAATTTTTTCCTCCAATTCCAAGGTATTCCTAGCTCGATATCTAGGCTATATATGGACCGATTTAATCGAAAAAAGACCCTAAATGATGTTTATGGGACATCTAGGAGTGCCAAGAATGAAGCTCGTCAAAGGTAAGGAATGTTTTATATTTTATTTCAGCCTTTTCGTTTGCGAGCGCTAATGAAAAATCTGTCGTTTTTGTGATGTTGGCAGTATGTGAGGCTGCATGGTACAGATAATAGCGTCTCATCCTTTCCCTGAAAAGCATTTTACAAATCTGACTTGGTGGATAGATTCACAACGAGTGTAGCTTTAATTTGGTATATTGGATGTCAATTTTTATGACATTTTGATTTTTATCATAAACTATGCGTGGTGCACTTGAAATTTCAGAAAATTCGATTCCCAATGGGGAAGCGCTTCCATAACAAGTTTTAAAAAAGGCTTTACTTATTGCCCTTTTGAGTGAGCTGCTGTCAGTCCACCGCCTACAGTTTGCCCCGGGGTTTTCCTAAATCCGCCTTTATGCCTAAGATCAGTGATAATTATAATTGTGGCTTTCCACCTGCCTTCCTTTTACTTCTACAGAAGAAGAGCATCTCCAGTACGCGCGTTGCACATTCACTTAGATAGAATGAGAGCATTGAGCAAGAGCGACCAACTCTTGGTGCCTCTCTTCAAAGGTGGCCCCTCTCTCATCAACGGCTATCTACATTGGATAGTGTAGGCTATTATATTGGCTTATAATAGAAAGGGTTTGCAGTACCCAGAGGGCCTGAGGGCCTGAGGGCTCATTCCACCAAAGGCATGGCTACCTCTTGGGCACTGTTCAAAGCCATCTCTTCACAAGAGATGTGTGATGCAGCATGTTTGCCCCTCATACTTTTTACGAGGTTTTACAGACTGGATGTCATTTCACATTGGTTGGTACATACTGTCCTCAGTGTCGGAGTCTTTGAGGGGTGATGCTGTTGGGAAAGCCTGGCTTCGGAAAGCATGTCTAAGATACGGGAGTTGGCAATATCCCATATGTGATACTTCGAAAGGAGTATCTGAAAGAGAACTCATCAAGGTTACTTTCATAAACCCCATTTCTCTGATGTTACCACTTTTCTCTCCTAACAGAGCGCAAGGCAGAAAGACATGCTTGGAAATGACCAGTGGGTGGGTGAATTGCACCTTATAGGGAGGGAGGGGCTCACCTCATTCGCCCCTCATCCTGTCTGTCTCCGTCAGATGCTGTGTGATTGGTTACTTCCTGTACTGAAACGGGCTGAGATTTCCCATATGTGATACATCTCACTCATATTTTAAGAGAACCTGGGTTACGAAGGTAACCTTGAATTTTACGCACAACCCCAAAAATCTCTGAATAACACTGTTCAACTTCTATCGTTTGTCACGCTTTGGTCTTAGTATTTTGTGTTTTCTTTAGTTATTTGTTCAGGCCAGGGTGTGACATGGGTTTATTGTATTGTCGTATTGGGGTTTTTGTAGGCATTGGGGATTGTGGCTGAGTAGGGGTGTATAGCATAGGCTTGGCTGCCTGAGGCGGTTCTCAATCAGAGTCAGGTGATTCTCGTTGTCTCTGATTGGGAACCATATTTAGGTAGCCTGGGTTTCACTGTGTGTATGTGGGTGATTGTTCCTGTCTTTGTGTTAGTTAGCACCAGACAGGCTGTATAGGTTTTCACATTCCGTTTGTTGTTTTGTATATTTATTTAGTTATTTCATGTATCGTTCTATTTCATTAAAGAACATGAGTAACCACCACGCTGCATTTTGGTCCGCTCCTCTTTCAACAGACGAACGCCGTTACATCGTTAGTGAACAGCACATGGTCTGCAGCGTTCCTGAGCCTTAAACCACGAATAAGGTTGCACGATTGTATTTATTTTGCGAAAGGCAAACTGAAACCAGCTACCAACCAAAGACACATGATCCATAGATGGCAGTTCCAATTCAAGTCAAAACTGGCAGCCATTGCTTGTGTAACCATGAGTCACAAAAAATACATCTTTAACCTTTATTAACCTTTATATAACTAGGCAAGTGAGCTAATAACAAATTCTTATTTACAATGACGGCCTCCCCCGGGACAAAACCCGGGCAACATTAGGCCAATTGTGCTGTAAGGTTCTGTACTTGTACTTCTTAATCAACATTGTGTTATTTGTCTTTGTATTCTTGAACGTAGCCCTGTTTCTTTGTGTTTCTTTGTGTTCTGGAACGTAGCCCTGTTTCTTTGTGTTCTGGAACGTAGCCCTGTTTCTTTGTGTTCCTGGAACGTAGCCCTGTTTCTGTGTGTTCTGGAACGTAGCCCTGTTTCTGTGTGTTCTGGAACGTAGCCCTGTTTCTGTGTGTTCTGGAACGTAGCCCTGTTTCTGTGTGTTCTGGAACGTAGCCCTGTTTCTTTGTGTTCTGGAACGTAGCCCTGTTTCTGTGTGTTCTGGAACTTAGCCCTGTTTCTGTGTGTTCTGGAACGTAGCCCTGTTTCTGTGTGTTCTGGAACGTAGCCCTGTTTCTGTGTGTTCTGGAACGTAGCCCTGTTTCTGTGTGTTCTGGAACGTAGCCCTGTTTCTTTGTGTTCTGGAACGTAGCCCTATTTCTGTGTGTTCTGGAAAGTAGCCCTGTTTCTGTGTGTTCTGGAACGTAGCCCTGTTTCTGTGTGTTCTGGAACGTAGCCCTGTGTTCTGGAACGTAACCTTGTTTCTTTGTGTTCTTGAACATATCCCTGTCTTTCATGTTTGTTCATTGATTTCACCTCTGTTAGTTACTCACCTGGTCTCATCTGCTCCTTATTTAGTTCAGTTCATTCTGGTTGTGCCTTTGTGAGGTATTGTTAGTTTTGACTCTAGTAAGCCTTTTTCTAGCTCGTTTGTGAGAACCAGTCATAGCCTTCAGTCCTAGTTTTGATTCACCTGCCTGTTTGCCTACCTGTGTATGACCATTGCCTCCCTGTGACCACGATTCCTGCCTTCTGCGAAATAACCACCTGCTGCGCTCTGTGTGTGAATCTAGAATTTTTTTCTCCTTGAGTATTCATTACATGTGCACTGCCCTATGGGACTCACAATCACGGTCAAATGTGATACAGCCTGGATTCGAACCAGGGACTGTAGTGATGCCTCTTGCACTGAGATGCAGTGCCTTAGATTATGGGGCTATTATTTACATGCACGCTACAGCATCAACACTTAAATCGCTGGATGCTACTTATCATTGCGCACTTATTTAGGTTTTATTACAGGTGCTAGCTACAGAACTCACCATTGTGTTTTATATTAACATGTGGGATTGACTTCGCTGTTCGTGAGACGTGCTCAACATGCTCTCGTGTTTGTCTATAAAGCACTTCTGAATAAACTACCTTCTTATTTATCATCACTCATCAATATTAGAAGTATACTTCCTAAAACCAGGTCTCAAGCATGGATTCCACTTGATACCCATGTGATCTCCACAGAGTTGGGTATGGCTGCCTTTTCCTGTTACGCTCCTTGCCTATGGAATAAGCCTGCAGACTAAACTTAA
This sequence comes from Oncorhynchus nerka, assembly GCF_034236695.1. Lineage (NCBI taxonomy): Eukaryota > Metazoa > Chordata > Actinopteri > Salmoniformes > Salmonidae > Oncorhynchus > Oncorhynchus nerka. Next base: position 98,247,905 of record NC_088419.1, on the reverse strand, counting down.
ACCTGAGACTCTTGTCCCCCTGTTGCTCATTTAAATATTTATTGGAGCATTTTTATTTTTGTATTCCTTGTAACTGTTTTGGGGTAATGCAAGTTCTTGTGCTGTTAGGGGAATAACCTGTTAGGGGAATAACCTGTTAGGGGAACAACCTGTTAGGGGGAATAACCTGTTAGTAGAATAACCTGTTAGGGGAACAACCTGTTAGTAGAATAACCTGTTAGTAGAATAACCTGTTAGTAGAATAACCTGCTAGGGGAATAACCTGTTAGTAGAATAACCTGTTAGGGGGAATAACCTGTTAGTATAATAACCTGTTAGTAGAATAACCTGTTAGGGGAATAACCTGTTAGGGGAATAACCTGTTAGTAGAATAACCTGTTAGGGGAATAACCTGTTAGGGGAATAACCTGTTAGTGGAATAACATGTTAGTACAATAACCTGTTAGTAGAATAAACTGTTAGGGGAATAAACTGTTAGGGGAATAACCTGTTAGGGGAATAACATGTTAGGGGAATAACATGTTAGGGGAATAACCTGTTAGGGGGAATAACCTGTTAGGGGAATAACCTGTTAGGGGAATAACCTGTTAGTGGAATAACCTGTTAGGGGAATAACCTGTTAGTAGAATAACCTGTTAGTAGAATAACCTGTTAGGGGAATAACCTGTTAGTAGAATAACCTGTTAGGGGAATAACCTGTTAGGGGAATAACCTGTTAGTAGAATAACCTGTTAGTAGAATAACCTGTTAGTAGAATAACCTGTTAGGGGAATAACCTGTTAGGGGAATAACCTGTTAGTGGAATAACCTGTTAGTGGAATAACCTGTTAGGGGGAATAACCTGTTAGTAGAATAACCTGTTAGTAGAATAACATGTTAGGGGAATAACCTGTTAGTACAATAACCTGTTAGTAGAATAAACTGTTAGGGGAATAACCTGCTAGGGGAATAACCTGCTAGGGGAATAACCTGTTAGGGGGAATAACCTGCTAGGGGAATAACCTGTTCGGAGAATAACCTGTTAGTGGAATAACCTGTTAGGGGAATAAACTGTTAGGGGAATAACCTGTTAGGGGAATAACCTGTTAGGTGAAATACCTGTTAGGGGAATAACATGTTAGGGGAATAACATGTTAGGGGAATAACCTGTTAGGGGAATAACCTGTTAGTAGAATAACATGTTAGTAGAATAACCTTTTAGGGGAATAACCTGTTAGGGGAATAACCTGTTAGTACAATAACCTGTTAGTAGAATAAACTGTTAGGGGAATAACCTGTTAGGGGAATAACCTGTTAGGGGAATAACCTGTTAGGGGGAATAACCTGTTAGGGGAATAACCTGTTAGGGGAATAACCTGTTAGTGGAATAACCTGTTAGTAGAATAACCTGTTAGTAGAATAACCTGTTAGTAGAATAACCTGTTAGGGGAATAACCTGTTAGGGGAATAACCTGCTAGGGGAATAACCTGCTAGGGGAATAACCTGCTAGGGGAATAACCTGTTATGGGAATAACCTGTTAGGGGGAATAACCTGTTAGATGAATAACCTGTTAGCAATAACCTGTTAGGGGAATAACCTGTTAGGGGAATAACCTGTTAGGGGAATAACCTGCTAGGGGAATAACCTGTTAGGGGAATAACCTGTTAGGGGAATAACCTGTTAGTGGAATAACCTGTTAGGGGAATAACCTGTTAGTAGAATAACCTGTTAGTAGAATAACCTGTTAGTAGAATAACCTGTTAGGGGAATAACCTGTTAGGGGAATAACCTGTTAGTAGAATAACCTGTTAGGGGAATAACCTGTTAGGGGAATAACCTGTTAGGGGAATAACATGTTAGTACAATAACCTGTTAGTATAATAAACTGTTAGGGGAATAACCTGTTAGGGGAATAACCTGTTAGGGGAATAACATGTTAGGGGAATAACCTGTTAGGGGAATAACCTGTTAGGGGAATAACCTGTTAGTGGAATAACCTGTTAGTGGAATAACCTGTTAGGGTGAATAACCTGTTAGTAGAATAACCTGTTAGTAGAATAACCTGTTCGGGGAATAACCTGTTAGTAGAATAACCTGTTAGGGGAATAACCTGTTAGTGGAATAACCTGTTAGTAGAATAACCTGTTAGGGGAATAACCTGTTAGTAGAATAACCTGTTAGGGGAGTAACCTGTTAGGGGAATAACCTGTTAGTAGAATAACCTGTTAGGGGAATAACCTGTTAGGGGAATAACCTGTTAGGGGAATAACCTGTTAGTACAATAACCTGTTAGGGGAATAACCTGTTAGGGGAATAACCTGTTAGGGGAATAACCTGTTAGGGGAATAACCTGTTAGTGGAATAACCTGTTAGTGGAATAACCTGTTAGGGGGAATAACCTGTTAGTAGAATAACCTGTTAGTAGAATAACCTGTTAGTAGAATAACCTGTTAGGGGAATAACCTGTTAGGGGAATAACCTGTTAGTAGAATAACCTGTTAGTAGAATAACCTGTTAGTAGAATAACCTGTTAGGGGAATAACCTGTTAGGGGAATAACCTGTTAGTAGAATAACCTGTTAGTAGAAAAACCTGTTAGTAGAATAACCTGTTAGGGGAGTAACCTGTTAGGGGAATAACCTGTTAGTAGAATAACCTGTTAGGGGAATAACCTGTTAGGGGAATAACCTGTTAGGGGAATAACATGTTAGTACAATAACCTGTTAGTATAATAAACTGTTAGGGGAATAACCTGTTAGGGGAATAACCTGTTAGGGGAATAACATGTTAGGGGAATAACATGTTAGGGGAATAACCTGTTAGGGGAATAACCTGTTAGGGGAATAACCTGTTAGTGGAATAACCTGTTAGTGGAATAACCTGTTAGGGGGAATAACCTGTTAGTAGAATAACCTGTTAGTAGAATAACCTGTTCGGGGAATAACCTGTTAGTAGAATAACCTGTTAGGGGAATAACCTGTTAGGGGAATAACCTGTTAGTAGAATAACCTGTTAGGGGAATAACCTGTTAGTAGAATAACCTGTTAGGGGAATAACCTGTTAGGGGAATAACCTGTTAGTAGAATAACCTGTTAGGGGAATAACCTGTTAGTACAATAACCTGTTAGTAGAATAAACTGTTAGGGGAATAACATGTTAGGGGAATAACCTGTTAGTAGAATAACCTGTTAGTAGAATAACCTGTTCGGGGAATAACCTGTTAGTAGAATAACCTGTTAGTGGAATAACCTGTTAGTAGAATAACCTGTTAGTAGAATAACCTGTTAGGGGAATAACCTGCTAGGGGCATAACCTGTTAGGGGAATAACCTGTTAGGGGGAATAACCTGCTAGGGGAATAACCTGTTCGGAGAATAACCTGTTAGTGGAATAACCTGTTAGGGGAATAAACTGTTAGGGGAATAACCTGTTAGGGGAATAACCTGTTAGGGGAAATACCTGTTAGGGGAATAACATGTTAGGGGAATAACATGTTAGGGGAATAACCTGTTAGGGGAATAACCTGTTAGGGGAATAACCTGTTAGTACAATAACCTGTTAGTAGAATAAACTGTTAGGGGAATAACCTGTTAGGGGAATAACCTGTTAGGGGAATAACCTGTTAGGGGGAATAACCTGTTAGGGGAATAACCTGTTAGGGGAATAACCTGTTAGTGGAATAACCTGTTAGGGGGAATAACCTGTTAGTAGAATAACCTGTTAGTAGAATAACCTGTTAGGGAATAACCTGTTAGGGGAATAACCTGTTAGTAGAATAACCTGTTAGTGGAATAACCTGTTATGGGAATAACCTGCTAGGGGAATAACCTGTTAGGGGAATAACCTGTTAGGGGAATAACCTGCTAGGGGAATAACCTGCTAGGGGAATAACCTGCTAGGGGAATAACCTGTTAGGGGGAATAACCTGTTAGATGAATAACCTGTTAGCAATAACCTGTTAGGGGAATAACCTGTTAGGGGAATAACCTGTTAGGGGAATAACCTGTTAGGGGGAATAACCTGTTAGAGGAATAACCTGTTAGCAATAACCTGCTAGGGGAATAACCTGCTAGGGGAATAACCTGCTAGGGGAATAACCTGCTAGGGGAATAACCTGTTAGGGGAATAACCTGCTAGGAGAATAACCTGTTAGGGGAATAACCTGCTAGGGGAATAACCTGCTAGGGGAATAACATGTTAGGGGAATAACATGTTAGGGGAATAACCTGTTAGGGGAATAACCTGTTAGGGGGAATAACCTGTTAGGAGAATAACCTGTTAGGAGAATAACCTGTGTGCAAATGTAATCTGTTGCTGTATTTTTTGTGTGTTACAGTTCGTGTGTATTTTTTGGTCGTGTAAGAAGAGAGCAGCATTCACTTCTGTTTATTTTTATTTGTGTTATCTGTGATGGTTTTGTTTGTCTTGTGTAGTTTCTTAATTGTACCTAAACTGTATGTGTAAACATGTGTACACAGGGCCCAGCTGTAAAAGAGACCTTGGTCTCAGTCTGTGTTCCTTGTTGAAATAAAGGTATGAAAACAATGTTTAAATAAATAAAACGCCACTTGGGTTAGAAGTTTGATAAAAAATCCCTTAACAAAGTTCAAAAAACATTCGGGAAACCCTTTTACATTTTCCACGTTGTTACGTTACAGCCTTATTATAAAATAAATTAAATAAATACAAAACTCATCAATCTATACACAATACCATATAATGACAATGCAAAAAGGTTTTAATAAATATTTACAACAGAAATACCTTATTTACATAAGTATTCAGACCCTTTGCTATGAGACTCGAGATGACCAAGAACCCAATGGTCACTCTGACAGATCTCCAGAGTTCCTCTGTAGAGATGGAGGAACCTTCCAGAAGGATAACCATGTCTGCAGCACTCCACCAATCAGGCCTTTATGGTAGAGTGGCCAGACGGAAGCCACTCCTCAGTAAAAGGCACATGACAGCCCGCTTGGAGTTTGCTAAAAGGCACTTAAAGACTCTCAGACCATAACAAACAAGATTCTCTGGTCATATGAAACCAAGATTGAACTCTTTGGACTGAATGCCAAGCGTCACGTCTGGAGAAAACCAGGCACCATCCCTACGGTGAAGCATGGTGGTGGCAGCATCATGATATTTTTCAGCGGCAGGGACTGGGAGACTAGTCAGTATCGAGGCAAAGATGAACGGAGCGAAGTACAGAGAGATTCTTGATGAAAACATGTTCTAGAACGCTCAGGACCTCAGACTGGGGCAAAGGTTCCACTTCCAACAGGACAACGACCCTAAACACACAGCCAAGACAACGCAGGAGTGGCTTCGGGACAAGTCTCTGAATGTCCTTGAGTGGCCCGGCCAAGAGCCCGGACTTGAACGCGATCGAACATTTCAGACCTAAAAATAGCTGTGCAGCAACGCTCCCCATCCAACCTGACAGAGCTTGAGAGGATCTGCAGAGAAGAATGGGAGAAACTCCCCAAATACCGGTGTGCCGAGCTTATAGTGTCAAACCCAAGAAGACTCAAGGCTGTAATCGCTGACAAAGGTGCTTCAACAAAGTAAAGGGTCTGAATCCTTATGTAAATGTGATATTTCAGTTTTATATTTTTAATAAATTAGGACAAAAAAAATATGTATTTGCTTTTTCATTATGGTGGATCGTGTTTAGATTGGAAGAAAAACAATTTAATACATTTTAGAATAATATTGTAACTGAACAAAATGTGGAAAATGTCAAGGGGTCTGAATACTCTGTGAAGGTGTATGTCTATGGCCACAATGGTCAAGGGGTCTGAATACTCTGTGAACTGACAATGGTCAAAATGTGAAGGTGTATGTCTAATGGTCAAGGGGTCTGAATACTCTGTGAAGGTGTATGTCTATGGCCACAATGGTCAAGGGGTCTGAATACTCTGTCTGTATGTCTATGGCCACAATGGTCAAGGGGTCTGAATACTCTGTGAAGGTGTATGTCTATGGCCACAATGGTCAAGGGGTCTGAATACTCTGTGAAGGCACTGTATGTCTATGGCCACAATGGTCAAGGGGTCTGAATACTCTGTGAAGGTGTATGTCTATGGCCACAATGGTCAAGGGGTCTGAATACTCTGTGAAGGCACTGTATGTCTATGGCCACAATGGTCAAGGGGTCTGAATACTCTGTGAAGGTGTATGTCTATGGCCACAATGGTCAAGGGGTCACAAGGCACTGGTCTATGGGGTCAAGGGGTCTGAATACTCTGTGAAGGTGTATGTCTATGGCCACAATGGTCAAGGGGTCTGAATACTCTGTGAAGGTGTCTGTCTATGGGTCAAGGGTCACAAGGTGGTCAACAATGGTCAAGGGGTCTGAATACTCTGTGAAGGTGTATGTCTATGGCCACAATGGTCAAGGGGTCTGAATACTCTGTGAAGGTGTATGTCTATGGCCACAATGGTCAAGGGGTCTGAATACTCTGTGAAGGTGTATGTCTATGGCCACAATGCAACAAACAACAACAAGCTGTTCTAGAGATACGTGAAGGAGCGATAGGGGATTCGTGCATTGATAAGCCATACCACATCAAAGACATCCTTCACGATAAGTCGTTAAATGAAGACGGCACTTCTAAATGCCTGTTTCACACCATAAGCCGGCTGAATTCGCAAGATATCTTTCTTTCATTTATATTTCGGCAGAAATAAAGATGTGGCACTGACTCACCCATGGTTTACATTTACATTTACATTTAAGTCATTTAGCAGACGCTCTTATCCAGATTATAATTGTGTGTCGTCTGCATAGCAATGATAGGAGAGACCATGTGAGGTTATGACAGAGCCAAGTGACTTGGTGTATAGCGAGAATAGGAGAGGGCCTAGAACAGAGCCCTGGGGGACACCAGTAGTGAGAGCGCGTGGTGAGGAGACGGATTCTCGCCACGCCACCTGGTAGGAGCGACCTGTCAGGTAGGACGCAATCCAAGCGTGGTTTGATGTTCCAGCAATGAAGATACCGGCGTTCGACTAGCCACGTGCGACATGACCTCCCAGTTTTCAAGCCTGCTAGAGTTAGCGGCAGGCGGGCGAAAAAATATCGACCGGTATAGTACGGATGAAGCCTAACCTGCATGTGAAGTTACCTGAACCTGGCTAGCTTTATAAAAGCCTAAATTGATCTAGCTTGCTTCATAGGTTACCATTATGATGTCTTACTCCAAACTGAAATGTTTTCAGGGTGCCTTTGAAAAGGTTTCATGTCTGAGTCAGTCAGTCCTCCGCCTTAGGAGCTTTCATAGAATGAAAAGCAGCACAGAAAAATGGTCCATTTAAGAAGATGTGCATGAAGACAGACACAGCTCTACATCCCTCCCATCTACAGATTGCTGGTCTTCAATTTAAGATGCTTTTAAGGTCTTTTCACTGACTCAGGGAACAGGACAGAAAAACAAAACAAGATGAAGATGTACATGAAAGACAGTTTACACCATTTCCACATCACTCCATCTATACATCTACACAAGAACCTTAATGGCTGTTACAAAATGTGTGCAGTCAGGAAGGCTCTAGAAGAGTAGAGAGGTATGAATAGATCCAAAGTTTCAGAGGAAATTCAGCTACACATGCTCGCTCATTTAAATGCAGTGGTTCAATGGAATCCATTGGAGAGAGAGAGAGCCTGCAAGGTCCCTGTAGGAATGAAGCCTCAAAGAGCCATCAAGAATATGTCCCAAATAGCACCTTATTCCCTTTATAGTGCACTACACTGGTCAAAAGTACTACACTATTTAGGGAATATTGTGCTATTTGGGACATACTAAAATACTGCCATTTAGGACACACACCAAGACTTTCAGGATGGAAGCTTTTCACCAGGGAGCTGGGAGCTTCCTGCCTAACAGACATTTCAACAAGGAGCTCTGAGCTTCCTGCCTAACAGACATTTCACCAGGGAGCTCTGAGCTTCCTGCCTACCAGACATTTCACCAGGGAGCTGGGATTTTCCAATTTAACAGACATTTCACCAGGGAGCTGGGATTTTCCTATATAACAGACATTTCACCAGGGAGCTCTGAGCTTCCTGCCTAACAGACATTTCACCAGAGAGCTGGGATTTTCCTATATAACAGACATTTCACCAGGGAGCTGGGAGCTTCCTGCCTAACAGACATTTCACCAGGGAGCTCTGAGCTTCCTGCCTAACAGACATTTCAACAGAGAGCTGTGAACTTCGATCATAACAGACATTTCAACAGAGAGCATACTATCCTTTTGAGTAGTGGCACAAAAATAACTCAGCAAGCCACCTAAAGCCATTAATGGCACGTCTGTGCAGCTGGGGTCCTGGATGTTATCTGAGAATGTCTGAATGACATTGGAGGACAATAGCAGCAACGAGAGCAGTGTTAAGTCCCAAATCAAATCAAATCCAAGTTCATTATATAAAACTTCATCGCATAATAATCTGAAATGAGATGCTCTTTACCTGACGAGGAAATTAACATGTAAACAAATACATAAATGGGTATTACATCATCAGTTCTATATTGGGTATTACATCATCAGTTCTATATTGGGTATTACATCATCAGTTCTATATTGGGTAGTACATCATCAGTTCTATATTGGGTATTACATCATCAGTTCTATATTGGGTATTACATCATCAGTTCTATATTGGGTAGTACATCATCAGTTCTATATTGGGTAGTACATCATCAGTTCTATATTGGGTAGTACATCATCAGTTCTATATTGGGTAGTACATCATCAGTTCTATATTGGGTAGTACATCATCAGTTCTATATTGGGTAGTACATCATCAGTTCTATATTGGGTAGTACATCATCAGTTCTATATTGGGTAGTACATCATCAGTTCTATATTGGGTAGTACATCATCAGTTCTATATTGGGTAGTACATCATCAGCTCTATATTGGGTAGTACATCATCAGTTCTATATTGGGTATTACATCATCAGTTCTATATTGGGTATTACATCATCAGTTCTATATTGGGTAGTACATCATCAGTTCTATATGGGGTATTACATCATCAGTTCTATATTGGGTAGTACATCATCAGTTCTATATTGGGTATTACATCATCAGTTCTATATTGGGTATTACATCATCAGTTCTATATTGGGTAGTACATCATCAGTTCTATATTGGGTATTACATCATCAGTTCTATATTGGGTAGTACATCATCAGTTCTATATTGGGTTACTGTAACGGTTAACGTTATTACTGTAACGGTTCTCTTGTGGTGAAGGAGAGTCGGACCAAAATGCAGCGTGTAGATTGCGATCCATGTTTAATACACAAACGTAAAACACAAATCAATACAAACACTACAAAACAAAGAACGTAATGAACACCGAAACAGCCTATACATCAAGTCTACCAGCGGTTTTCCCCTTGCTCATGTCTGTTTCTAGTTCCTGTTTTCTAGTTTTCCCGGTTTGACCATTCTGCCTGCCCTGACCCTACCTGCCCTGACCCTGAGCCTGCCTGCCCTGACCCTGCCCTGCTCTGTCCCTGCCCTAACCCTCAGCCTGCCTGCCTTGACCCTGAGCCTGCCTGCCCTGACCATGAGCCTGACTGCCCTGACACTGAGCCTCACCCTGCCCCTGACCCTGAGCCTGCCTGCCCTGAGCCTGAGCCTGACCATGACCCTGAGCCTGACCCTGAGCCTGACCCTGACTGCCCTGACCCTGACCCTGACTGCCTTGACCCTGACCCTGACTGCCTTGACCCTGACCCTGACCCTGACTGCCCTGACACTGACCCCGACCCTGAGCCTGAGCCTGACCCTGCCTGCCCTGACCCTGACTGCCCTGACCCTGACTGCCCTGACCAAGACCCTGACTTCCCTGACCCTGCCCTGACCCTGCCTGCCGTGTCTGTACCTCTCTGATCTGGATTACTGACCTCTGCCTGCCGTGTCTGTACCTCTCTGATCTGGATTACTGACCTCTGCCTGCCGTGTCTGTACCTCTCTGATCTGGATTATTGACCTCTACCTGCCGTGTCTGTACCTCTTGGACTCTGATCTGGATTACTGACCTCTGCCTGCCGTGTCTGTACCTCTTGGACTCTGATCTGGATTACTGACCTCTGCCTGCCGTGTCTGTACCACTCTGATCTGGATTACTGACCTCTGCCTGCCGTGTCTGTACCTCTCTGATCTGGATTACTGACCTCTGCCTGCCGTGTCTGTACCTCTTGGACTCTGATCTGGATTACTGACCTCTGCCTGCCGTGTCTGTACCACTCTGATCTGGATTACTGACCTCTGCCTGCCGTGTCTGTACCTCTCTGATCTGGATTACTGACCTCTGCCTGCCGTGTCTGTACCTCTCTGATCTGGATTACTGACCTCTGCCTGCCCTCTGCCTGACCTCTGCCTGACCTTGACCTGTCATTTTGTCTGCCCCCTGTTCTAGTAATAAACCTTTGTTACTTTGACTTTGTCTACATCTGGGTCTTCCCTGAAACGTGATAGTTGTTGCCTAAGTATTCAGTCTATAAATGATAGAATCACCTTTGGCAGCGATTACAGCTGTGAGTCTTCTTGGCTAAGTGTCAAAGAGCTTTTTGAAAATATACAATGAATACTATTTCGGAGGGCAGAAAATATGAATTATTAAAGAATTAGACCTCTCACTAAAGGCTTCAGTCATACTAAAGTTATACTTAAATCCGAACTGGTTCTCTAGCAGATTAGTAACTGTCTCACCCCATGTTCAAGAATGTCCTTTTTCCCTTTATTCAGATTACAGCATCTCCCTTTATTCAGATTACAACCTCTCCCTTTATTCAGATTACAGCCCCTCCTTTATTCAGATTACAGCCTCTACCTTTATTCAGATTACAACCTCTCCCTTTATTCAGATTACAACCCCTCCCTTTATTCAGATTACAGCCCCTCCCTTTATTCAGATTACAACCTCTCCCTTTATTCAGATTACAGCCCCTCCCTTTATTCAGATTACAGCCCCTCCTTTATTCAGATTACAGCCCCTCCCTTTATTCAGATTACAACCTCTCCTTTATTCAGAATACAGCCCCTCCTTTATTCAGATTACAGCCCCTCCATTTATTCAGATTACAGCCCCTCCCTTTATTCAGATTACAGCCCCTCCCTTTATTCAGATTACAGCCTCTCCCTTTATTCAGATTACAACCTCTCCCTTTATTCAGATTACAGCCCTCCCTTTATTCAGATTACAGCCCCTCCATTTATTCAGATTACAGCCCCTCCCTTTATTCAGATTACAGCCCCTCCCTTTATTCAGATTACAACCTCTCCCTTTATTCAGATTACAGCCCCTCCCTTTATTCAGATTACAGCCCCTCCCTTTATTCAGATTACAGCCCCTCCCTTTATTCAGATTACAACCTCTCCCTTTATTCAGAATACAGCCCCTCCCTTTATTCAGATTACAGCCCCTCCCTTTATTCAGATTACAACCTCTCCCTTTATTCAGAATACAGCCCCTCCCTTTATTCAGATTACAGCCCCTCCATTTATTCAGATTACAGCCCCTCCCTTTATTCAGATTACAGCCCCTCCCTTTATTCAGATTACAGCCTCTCCCTTTATTCAGATTACAACCTCTCCCTTTATTCAGATTACAGCCCCTCCCTTTATTCAGATTACAGCCTCTCCCTTTATTCAGATTACAGCCCCTCCCTTTATTCAGGTTACAACCTCTCCCTTTATTCAGATTACAGCCTCTCACTATTTCCGATTACAGCCCCTCCCTTTATTCAGATTACAGCCCCTCCCTTTATTCAGATTACAGTCTCTCCCTTTATTCAGATTACAGCCTCTCCCTTTATTCAGATTACAACCTCTCCCTTTATTCAGATTACAGCCCCTCCCTTTATTCAGATTACAGCCTCTCCCTTTATTCAGATTACAACCTCTCCCTTTATTCCCTAGCTAGTGCACTACTTTTGACCCGGGCCCTGGACGTCATTTCCGGTCACAACTTGCAGGCTTGTTTTCGAGTTGCTGTGCGTTTTGTTGCCAACCTATTTTGCTACCTGACAACTTTACGGTTTTCACTTTTTAATTACCGTTCATATATTTATTTATTTTTTCCTCAACTTTTTCACTCCGGACGCTTTATCTGGACACGATTCGTCAGGACCTCCAACAGCCGAAGCTAAGTAGTAACATTAACATGATGCCTTCTAATTGCAGCCGCTGTGCTCGCCTTACGGCGAGGATAGCTGTACTGCAAGCCCAGCTTCAGACGCAATCGTTAGGCAAGGGTAATTTCAGTGTAGGAAAGGATGAAACAGCGTCTGTGCCACCAGTAAGTACAGATAGTAGTATAAATCCCCTGGCACAGTCCCCGCAGCCGGACAATTTTCTCACGGTTTCTGGAAGAAAATGCTGTAGGAACGCTCAACCGGTGTCGCTCATTCAGCCGACAGAAACTTTCAACCGGTTTTCCCCATTAAGCAGCGGGTCGGTGTCAGAGGCCGAGTCTTCTCTGGTCTCTACTCCTCCCGTTATGGGGTCTGAGACGCCGAAGCTTCCCACCATTAGCTCTGACAAATTGAAAACTCTAGTCATTGGCGACTCCATTACCCGCAGTATTAGACTTAAAACGAATCATCCAGCGATCATACACTGTTTACCAGGGGGCAGGGCTACCGACGTTAAGGCTAATCTGAAGATGGTGCTGGCTAAAGCTAAAACTGGCGAGTGTAGAGAGTATAGAGATATTGTTATCCACGTCGGCACCAACGATGTTAGGATGAAACAGTCAGAGATCACCAAGCGCAACATAGCTTCTGCGTGCATATCAGCTAGAAAGATGTGTCGGCATCGAGTAATTGTCTCTGGCCCCCTCCCAGTTTGGGGAGTGATGAGCTCTACAGCAGAGTCTCACAACTCAATCGCTGGTTGAAAACTGTTTTCTGCCCTCCCAAAAGATAGAATTTGTAGATAATTGGCCCTCTTTCTGGGACTCACCCACAAACAGGACCAAGCCTGACCTGCTGAGGAGTGACGGACTCCATCCTAGCTGGAGGGGTGCTCTCATCTTATCTACCAACATAGACAGGGCTCTAACTCCTCTAGCTCCACAATGAAATAGGGTGCAGGACAGGCAGCAGGCTATTAGCCAGCCTGCCAGCATAGTGGAGTCTGCCACTAGCATAGTCAGTGTAGTCAGCTCAGCTATCACCATTGAGACCGTGTCTGTGCCTCGACCTAGGTTGGGCAAAACTAAACATGGCGGTGTTCGCCTTAGCAATCTCACTAGGATAAAGACCACCTCCATTCCTGTCATTACTGAAAGAGATCATGAGACCTCACATCTCAAAATAGGGCTACTTAATGTTAGATCCCTTACTTCAAAGGCAATTATAGTCAATGAACTAATCACTGATCATAATCTTGATGTGATTGGCCTGACTGAAACATGGCTTAAGCCTGATGAATTTACTGTGTTAAATGAGGCCTACTGTGTTAAATGACCATATCCCCGTGCATCCCGCAAAGGCGGAGGTGTTGCTAACATTTACGATAGCAAATTTCAATTTACAAAAAAAAAAATGACGTTTTCGTCTTTTGAGCTTCTAGCCATGAAATCTATGCAGCCTACTCAATCACTTTTTATAGCTACTGTTTACAGGCCTCCTGGGCCATATACAGCGTTTCTCACTGAGTTCCCTGAATTCCTATCGGACCTTGTAGTCATTGCAGATAATATTCTAATCTTTGGTGACTTTAATATTCACATGGAAAAGTCCACAGACCCACTCCAAAAGGCTTTCGGAGCCATCATCGACTCAGTGGGTTTTGTCCAACATGTCTCTGGACCCACTCACTGTCACAGTCATACGCTGGACCTAGTTTTGTCCCATGGAATAAATGTTGTGGATCTTAATGTTTTTCCTCATAATCCTGGACTATCGGACCACCATTTTATTACGTTTGCAATTGCAACAAATAATCTGCTCAGACCCCAACCAAGGAACATCAAAAGTCGTGCTATAAATTCACAGACAACACAAAGATTCCTTGATGCCCTTCCAGACTACCTCTGCCTAAAATCCGTTAACCACCTAACTGAGGATCTCAATTTAACCTTGCGCAATACCCTAGATGCAGTTGCACCCCTAAAAACTAAAAAAATGTCTCATAAGAAACTAGCTCCCTGGTACACAGAAAATACCCGAGCTCTGAAGCAAGCTTCCAGAAAATTGGAACGGAAATGGCGCCACACCAAACTGGAAGTCTTCCGACTAGCTTGGAAGGACGGTACCGTGCAGTACCGAAGAGCCCTTACTGCTGCTCGATCATCCTATTTTTCTAACTTAATTGAGGAAAATAAGAACAATCCGAAATTCCTTTTTGATACTGTCGCAAAGCTAACTAAAAAGCAGCATTCCCCAAGAGAGGATGACTTTCACTTTAGCAGTGATAAATTCATGAACTTCTTTGAGGAAAAGATTATGATTATTAGAAAGCAAATTACGGACTCCTCTTTAAACCTGCGTATTCCTCCAAACCTCAGTTGTCCTGAGTCTGCACAACTCTGCCAGGACCTAGGATCAAGAGAGACGCTCAAGTCTTTTAGTACTATATCTCTTGACACAATGATGAAAATAATCATGGCCTCTAAACCTTCAAGCTGCATACTGGACCCTATTCCAACTAAACTACTGAAAGAGCTGCTTCCTGTGCTTGGCCCTCCTATGTTGAACATAATAAACGGCTCTCTATCCACTGGATGTGTACCAAACTCACTAAAAGTGGCAGTAATAAAGCCTCTCTTGAAAAAGCCACACCTTGACCCAGAAAATATAAAAAACTATCGGCCTATATCGAATCTTCCATTCCTCTCAAAAATTTTAGAGAAGGCTGTTGCGCAGCAACTCACAGCCTTCCTGAAGACAAACAATGTATACGAAATGCTTCAGTCTGGTTTTAGACCCCATCATAGCACTGAGACGGCACTTGTGAAGGTGGTAAATGACATTTTAATGGCATCGGACCGAGGCTCTGCATCTGTCCTCGTGCTCCTAGACCTTAGTGCTGCTTTTGATACCATCGATCACCACATTCTTTTGGAGAGATTGGAAACCCAAATTGGTCTACACGGACATGTTCTGGCCTGGTTTAGATCTTATCTGTCGGAAAGATATCAGTTTGTCTCTGTGAGTGGTTTGTCCTCTGACAAATCAACTGTAAATTTCGGTGTTCCTCAAGGTTCTGTTTTAGGACCACTATTGTTTACACTATATATTTTTCCTCTTGGGGATGTTATTCGAAAACATAATGTAAACTTTCACTGCTATGCGGATGACACACAGCTGTACATTTCAATGAAACATGGTGAAGCCCCAAAATTGCCCTCGCTAGAAGCATGTGTTTCAGACATAAGGAAGTGGATGGCTGCAAACTTTCTACTATTAAACTCGGACAAAACAGAGATGCTTGTTCTAGGTCCCAAGAAACAAAGATATCTTCTGTTGAATCTGACAATTAATCTTAATGGTTGTACAGTCATCTCAAATAAAACTGTGAAGGACCTCGGCGTTACTTTGGACCCTGATCTCTCTTTTGAAGAACATATCAAGACCATTTCGAGGACAGCTTTTTTCCATCTATGTAACATTGCAAAAATCAGAAACTTTCTGTCCAAAAATGATGCAGAAAAATTAATCCATGCTTTTGTCACTTCTAGGTTAGACTACTGCAATGCTCTATTTTCCGGCTACCCGGATAAAGCACTAAATAAACTTCAGTTAGTGCTAAATACGGCTGCTAGAATCCTGACTAGAACCAAAAAATTTGATCATATTACTCCAGTGCTAGCCTCTCTACACTGGCTTCCTGTCAAAGCAAGGGCTGATTTCAAGGTTTTACTGCTAACCTACAAAGCATTACATGGGCTTGCTCCTACCTATCTCTCTGATTTGGTCCTGCCGTACATACCTACACGTACGCTACGGTCACAAGACGCAGGCCTCCTAATTGTCCCTAGAATTTCTAAGCAAACAGCTGGAGGCAGGGCTTTCTCCTATAGAGCTCCATTTTTATGGAACGGTCTGCCTACCCATGTCAGAGATGCAAACTCGGTCTCAACCTTTAAGTCTTTACTGAAGACTCATCTCTTCAGTGGGTCATATGATTGAGTGTAGTCTGGCCCAGGAGTGGGAAGGTGAACGGAAAGGCTCTGGAGCAACGAACCGCCCTTGTTGTCTCTGCCTGGCCGGTTCCCCTCTTTCCACTGGGATTCTCTGCCTCTACCCTGTTACGGGGGCTGAGTCACTGGCTTACTGGGGCTCTCTCATGCCGTCCCTGGGGGGGGTGCGTCACCTGGGTGGGTTGATTCACTGTTGTGGTCAGCCTGTCTGGGTTGGCGCCCCCCCTTGGGTTGTGCCGTGGAGGAGATCTTTGTGGGCTATAATCGGCCTTGTCTCAGGATGGTAAGTTGGTGGTTGAAGATATCCCTCTAGTGGTGTGGGGGCTGTGCTTTGGCAAAGTGGGTGGGGTTATATCCTTCCTGTTTGGCTCTGTCCGGGGGTGTCCTCGGATGGGGCCACAGTGTCTCCTGACCCCTCCTGTCTCAGCCTCCAGTATTTATGCTGCAGTAGTTTATGTGTCGGGGGGCTAGGGTCAGTTTGTTATATCTGGAGTACTTATCCTGTCCTATTCGGTGTCCTGTGTGAATCTAAGTGTGCGTTCTCTAATTCTCTCCTTCTCTCTTTCTTTCTCTCTCTCGGAGGACCTGAGCCCTAGGACCATGCTACCTGACATGATGACTCCTTGCTGTCCCCAGTCCACCTGGCCATGCTGCTGCTCCAGTTTCAACTGGCCTGGGCCCTAGGACCATGTCCCAGGACTACCTGACATGATGACTCCTTGCTGTCCCCAGTCCACCTGACTGTGCTGCTGCTCCAGTTTCAACTGTTCTGCCTTATTATTATTCGACCATGCTGGTCATTTATGAACATTTGAACATCTTGGTCATGTTCTGTTATAATCTCCACCCGGCACAGCCAGAAGAGGACTGGCCACCCCACATAGTCTGGTTCCTCTCTAGGTTTCTTCCTAGGTTTTGGCCTTTCTAGGGAGTTTTTCCTAGCCACCATGCTTCTACACCTGCATTGCTTACTGTTTGGGGTTTTAGGCTGGGTTTCTGTACAGCACTTTGAGATATCAGCTTATGTAAGAAGAGCTATATAAATACATTTGATTTTATTTGAAACAGCACTTTGAAATCCAGTTTCAACTGTTCAAATCTGCCCTTCATAATGTCAATAAAACCCACATGGACTTTCCAAAGTATAGTATATTCAGGAGCAGCTTAGTGATGTCATTTACTCTCTCTCCGAGATGGGACATTGTTTTTTGCACAAGGAACAGTCAGATCTCTTACAGAGCTGCCCAAAATCACAGCTGGCGATAAGGACAAGCAAATCTACCCACAATACCACGCTTCACAGGATGGTGCCACCGACAGATGGAGAAGCCCCGCTCGATCCAGAGCAGGGACGGAAGATTGCCGACGTCGACTTCGAAATCGTAGGGGAAGGAGTAGGAGTAGGCACAGCGGCCGCAGACACAGGTACCGCCAGCGACGAAGGTGCAGGAAGATCAGGCTCCAGGGCTGCAAAACTATTTGTTGTTTGTATCCGCTCCTTTGGGAGCGTAGGCTGACTTGTGGCTGGCCGCTGTCTTCGGCTTCCACACGGCCCGTGACATGCAACCATCGTTGATTGTCATGCTCCTCTTGCTGTGCTCATTTGACTCCGCTATCAGATGGGGGAGGAGAGGCAGGAGTTGGCTCCCCTTGCAAACAAACTCGGAGCAACACCTGCCAGTCGGATAAGGACAAATGACAAGACGGAGATGCATCCAGCATGCGACGGAGATGCATCCGTCCAGCCACCGGCGTAGAAAAAGTTAACATCCCAGTTTCTTACGTGCTTAAGGAAGCCACCTTAAGCCTTAACACTGGAGTGATAAATGATCAGATGGTCATGTACAGGTAGAGATATTGGTGTGCAAAAGAGCAGAAAAGTAAATAAATAAAAACAGTATAAAAACAGTATGGGAATGAGGTAGGTGAAAATGGGTGGGCTATTTACCAATAGACTATGTACAGCTGCAGCGATCGGTTAGCTGCTCAGATAGCTAATGTTTGAAGTTGGTGAGGGAGACAAAAGTCTCCAACTTCAGCGATTTTTGCAGTTCGTTCCAGTCACAGGCAGCAGAGTACTGGAACGAAAGGCGGCCAAATGAAGTGTTGGCTTTAGGGATGATCAGTGAGATACACCTGCTGGAGCGCGTGCTACGGATGGGTGTTGCCATCGTGACCAGTGAACTGAGATAAGGCGGAGCTTTACCTAGCATGGACTTGTAGATGACCTGGAGCCAGTGGGTCTGGCGACGAATATGTAGCGAGGGCCAGCCGACTAGAGCATACAAGTCGCAGTGGTGGGTGGTATAAGGTGCTTTAGTGACAAAACGGATGGCACTGTGATAGACTGCATCCAGTTTGCTGAGTAGAGTGTTGGAAGCCATTTTGTAGATGACATCGCCGAAGTCGAGGATCGGTAGGATAGTCAGTTTTACTAGGGTAAGCTTGGCGGCGTGAGTGAAGGAGGCTTTGTTGCGGAATAGAAAGCCGACTCTTGATTTGATTTTCGATTGGAGATGTTTGATATGAGTCTGGAAGGAGAGTTTGCAGTCTAGCCAGACACCTAGGTACTTATAGATGTCCACATATTCAAGGTCGGAACCATCCAGGGTGGTGATGCTAGTCGGGCATGCGGGTGCAGGCAGCGATCGGTTGAAAAGCATGCATTTGGTTTTACTAGCGTTTAAGAGCAGTTGGAGGCCACGGAAGGAGTGCTGTATGGCATTGAAGCTCGTTTGGAGGTTAGATAGCACAGTGTCCAATGACGGGCCGAACGTATATAGAATGGTGTCGTCTGCGTAGAGGTGGATCAGGGAATCGCCCGCAGCAAGAGCAACATCATTGATATATACAGAGAAAAGAGTCGGCCCGAGAATTGAACCCTGTGGCACCCCCATAGAGACTGCCAGAGGACCGGACAGCATGCCCTCCGATTTGACACACTGAACTCTGTCTGCAAAGTAATTGGTGAACCAGGCAAGGCAGTCATCCGAAAAACCGAGGCTACTGAGTCTGCCGAATAGAATATGGTGATTGACAGAGTCGAAAGCCTTGGCAAGGTCGATGAAGACGGCTGCACAGTACTGTCTTTTATCGATGGCGGTTATGATATCGTTTAGTACCTTGAGTGTGGCTGAGGTGCACCCGTGACCGGCTCGGAAACCAGATTGCACAGCGGAGAAGGTACGGTGGGATTCGAGATGGTCAGTGACCTGTTTGTTGACTTGGCTTTCGAAGACCTTAGATAGGCAGGGCAGGATGGATATAGGTCTATAACAGTTTGGGTCCAGGGTGTCTCCCCCTTTGAAGAGGGGGATGACTGCAGCAGCTTTCCAATCCTTGGGGATCTCAGACGATATGAAAGAGAGGTTGAACAGGCTGGTAATAGGGGTTGCGACAATGGCGGCGGATAGTTTCAGAAATAGAGGGTCCAGATTGTCAAGCCCAGCTGATTTGTACGGGTCCAGATTGTCAAGCCCAGCTGATTTGTACGGGTCCAGATTTTGCAGCTCTTTCAGAACATCTGCTATCTGGATTTGGGTAAAGGAGAATCTGGAGAGGCTTGGGCGATGAGCTGCGGGGGGGGGTGGAGCTGTTGGCCGAGGGTGGAGTAGCCAGGCGGAAGGCATGGCCAGCCGTTGAGAAATGCTTATTGAAGTTTTCGATAATCATGGATTTATCGGTGGAGACCGTGTTACCTAGCCTCAGTGCAGTGGGCAGCTGGGAGGAGGTGCTCTTGTTCTCCATGGACTTCACAGTGTCCCAGAACTTTTTGGAGTTGGAGCTACAGGATGCAAACTTCTGCCTGAAGAAGCTGGCCTTAGCTTTCCTGACTGACTGCGTGTATTGGTTCCTGACTTCCCTGAACAGTTGCATATCACGGGGACTATTCGATGCTATTGCAGTCCGCCACAGGATGTTTTTGTGCTGGTCGAGGGCAGTCAGGTCTGGAGTGAACCAAGGGCTGTATCTGTTCTTGGTTCTGCATTTTTTGAACGGAGCATGCTTATGTGGTGAGGAAGTTACTTTTAAAGAATGACCAGGCATCCTCAACTGAATGGATGAGGTCAATGTCCTTCCAGGATACCCGGGCCAGGTCGATTAGAAAGGCCTGCTCACAGAAGTGTTTTAGGGAGCGTTTGACAGTGATGAGGGGTTGTCGTTTGACTGCGGCTCCGTGGCGGATACAGGCAATGAGGCAGTGATCGCTGAGATCCTGGTTGAAGACAGCGGAGGTGTATTTTGAGGGCCAGTTGGTCAGGATGACGTCTATGAGGGTGCCCTTGTTTACAGAGTTTGTCCTGCAACAGATCGTAGTAGATACAGCTCTTACAGCGCTGGAACCGTTCATTTACTAGACAAAGAGGGCTCCATTGGAAAACTCATCTGGGAATAACTTCGTTAGCAGCTCTGTTTGGGATCATTGCTAGACAGCAATTTTCAAGTCTTGTATAGATTTTCAAGCAGAAGTCAACTGTAACTCGACCACTCAGGAACATTCACTGTCTTCTTGGTAAGCAACTCCAGTGTAGATTTGGCCTTGTGTTGTAGGTTATTGTCCTGCTAAATGGTGAGTTCTGTTCCCAGTGTCTGGTGTAAAACAGAGTGAAGCAGGTTTTCCTCTAATTTTGCCTGTGCTTAGCTCCATCCCATTTATTTTTATCCTGAAAAAATACACAGTATTTGCTGATGTCAAGCATACCCATAACATGATGCAGCCACCATTATGCTTGAAATGTTACTCATTAATTAATTTTCCCCAAACATAAGACATCGCATGTAAGTCAAAAAAGAGTATTCCGTTGCTGTTTTTTAAAATTCTGTATATTTGTATTCTTCTTTTCACTCTTTCACTTGTCATTAAAATCATTATTGAGTTTTCTCCCATCACAGCCATTGAACTCGTTAACCATTTTAAAATCACCAAGGTAACATCCCTGAGCAGTTTCCTTCCTCTCCTGCAGCTCAGTTCAGAAGGATGACTATTTTTGATGTGTCTGGGTGGTTTAATAAATAATCCACAGCATAATTATTAACTTAAAGAGATATTCAATGTCTGATTTGTTATTGTTACACATCTACCAATCACTGCCCTTCTTTATGGGGCGTCTTTGTAGTTGAATCTGTGCTTGAAATTCAAATCAAATTTTATTTGTCACAAGCTTCGAATACAACAGGTGTAGTCTTTACAGTGAAATGCTTACTTACAAGCCCCTAAACCAACAATTCAGTTTTAAGAAATTACCCAAACAAAAGTAGGTGATAAGAATAACAAATGATTGAAATGATTGAAGAGCAGTAAATAACAATAGTACCGGTACAGAGTCAATGTGGAGGCTATATACAGGGGGTACTGGTACAGAGTCAATGTGGAGGCTATATACAGGGGGTACCGGTACAGAGTCAATGTGGAGGCTATATACAGGGGGTACTGGTACAGAGTCAATGTGGAGGCTATATACAGGGGGTACCGGTACAGAGTCAATGTGGAGGCTATATACAGGGGGTACTGGTACAGAGTCAATGTGGAGGCTATATACAGGGGGTACCGGTACAGAGTCAGTGTGGAGGCTATATACAGGGTGTACCGGTACAGAGTCAGTGTGGAGGCTATATACAGGGGGTACCGGTACAGAGTCAATGTGGAGGCTATATACAGGGGGTACCGGTACAGAGTCAGTGTGGAGGCTATATACAGGGGGTACCGGTACAGAGTCAGTGTGGAGGCTATATACAGGGAATACCAGTACAGAGTCAATGTGGAGGCTATATACAGGGGGTACCGGTACAGAGTCAATGTGGAGGCTATATACAGGGGGTACCGGTACAGAGTCAATGTGGAGGCTATATACAGGGAATACCAGTACAGAGTCAATGTGGAGGCTATATACAGGGGGTACCGGTACAGAGTCAATGTGGAGACTATATAAAGGGGGTACCGGTACAGAGTCAGTGTGGAGGCTATATACAGGGGGTACCGGTACAGAGTCAATGTGGAGGCTATATACAGGGGGTACCGTTACAGAGTCAATGTGGAGACTATATACAGGGTGTTACGGTACAGAGTCAATGTGGAGGCTATATACAGGGTATTACGGTACAGAGTCAATGTGGAGGCTATATACAGGGTATTACGGTACAGAGTCAATGTGGAGGCTATGTACAGGGGGTACCGGTACAGAGTCAGTGTGGAGGCTATATAAAGGGGGTACCGGTACAGAGTCAGTGTGGAGGCTTTATACAGGGGGTACCGGTACAGAGTCAGTGTGGAGGCTATATACAGGGGGTACCGGTACAGAGTCAATGTGGAGGCTATATACAGGGGGTACCGGTACAGAGTCAGTGTGGAGGCTATATACAGGGGGTACCAGTACAGAGTCAGTGTGGAGGCTATATACAGGGGGTACCGGTACAGAGTCAGTGTGGAGGCTATATACAGGGGGTACCGGTACAGAGTCAGTGTGGAGGATATATACAGGGGGTACCGGTACAGAGTCAATGTGGAGGCTACATACAGGGGGTACTGGTACAGAGTCAGTGTGGAGGCTATATACAGGGGGTACCGGTACAGAGTCAGTGTGGAGGCTATATACAGGGGGTACCAGTACAGAGTCAATAGTGGGGCTATATACAGGGGGTACCGGTACAGAGTCAATAGTGGGGCTATATACAGGGGGTACCAGTACAGAGTCAATAGTGGGGCTATATACAGGGGGTACCGGTACAGAGTCAATAGTGGGGCTATATACAGGGGTACCAGTACAGAGTCAATAGTGGGGCTATATACAGGGTATTACGGTACAGAGTCAATAGTGGGGCTATATACAGGGGGTACCGGTACAGAGTCAATAGTGGGGCTATATACAGGGGTACCAGGTACAGAGTCAATAGTGGGGCTATATACAGGGGGTACCGGTACAGAGTCAATAGTGGGGCTATATACAGGGGGTACCGGTACAGAGTCAATACTGGGGCTATATACAGGGGGTACCGGTACAGAGTCAATACTGGGGCTATATACAGGGGGTACCGGTACAGAGTCAATAGTGGGGCTATATACAGGGGGTACCGGTACAGAGTCAATAGTGGGGCTATATACAGGGGGTACCGGTACAGAGTCAGTGTGGAGGCTATATACAGGGGGTACCGGTACAGAGCCAGTGTGGAGGCTATATACAGGGGGTACCGGTACAGAGTCAATGTGGAGGCTATATACAGGGGGTACTGGTACAGAGTCAGTGTGGAGGCTATATACAGGGGGTACCGGTACAGAGTCAGTGTGGAGGCTATATACAGGGGGTGTGGTACAGAGTCAGTGTGGAGGCTATATACAGGGGGTACCGGTACAGAGTCAGTGTGGAGGCTATATACAGGGGGTACCGGTACAGAGTCAGTGTGGAGGCTATATACAGGGGGTACCAGTACAGAGTCAATAGTGGGGCTATATACAGGGGGTACCAGTACAGAGTCAATAGTGGGGCTATATAAAGGGGGGTACCGGTACAGAGTCAATAGTGGGGCTATATACAGGGGTACCAGTACAGAGTCAATAGTGGGGCTATATACAGGGTATTACGGTACAGAGTCAATAGTGGGGCTATATACAGGGGGTACCGGTACAGAGTCAATAGTGGGGCTATATACAGGGGGTACCGGTACAGAGTCAATAGTGGGGCTATATACAGGGGGAACCGGTACAGAGTCAATAGTGAGGCTATATACAGGGGGTACCAGTACAGAGTCAATAGTGGGGCTATATACAGGGGTACCGGTACAGAGTCAATAGTGGGGCTATATACAGGGGTACCGGTACAGAGTCAATAGTGGGGCTATATACAGGGGTACCGGTACAGAGTCAATAGTGGGGCTATATACAGGGGTACCAGTACAGAGTCAATAGTGGGGCTATATACAGGGGTACCGGTACAGAGTCAATAGTGGGGCTATATACAGGGGTACCAGTACAGAGTCAATAGTGGGGCTATATACAGGGTATTACGGTACAGAGTCAATAGTGGGGATATATACAGGGGGTTCCGGTACAGAGTCAATAGTGGGGCTATATACAGGGGGTACCAGTACAGAGTCAATAGTGGGGCTATATACAGGGGGTACCGGTACAGAGTCAATAGTGGGGCTATATACAGGGGGTACCGGTACAGAGTCAATAGTGGGGCTATATACAGGGGGTACCGGTACAGAGTCAATGTGGAGGCTATATACAGGGGGTACCGGTACAGAGTCAGTGTGGAGGCTATATACAGGGGGTACCGGTACAGAGCCAGTGTGGAGGCTATATACAGGGGGTACCGGTACAGAGTCAATGTGGAGGCTATATACAGGGGGTACTGGTACAGAGTCAGTGTGGAGGCTATATACAGGGGTACTATATACAGGTACAGAGTCAGTGTGGAGGCTATATACAGGGGGTACTGGTACAGAGTCAGTGTGGAGGCTATATACAGGGGGTACCAGTACAGAGTCAATAGTGGGGCTATATAAAGGGGGGTACCGGTACAGAGTCAATAGTGGGGCTATATACAGGGGTACCAGTACAGAGTCAATAGTGGGGCTATATACAGGGTATTACGGTACAGAGTCAATAGTGGGGCTATATACAGGGGGTACCGGTACAGAGTCAATAGTGGGGCTATATACAGGGGGTACCGGTACATAGTCAATAGTGGGGCTATATACAGGGGGAACCGGTACAGAGTCAATAGTGGGGCTATATACAGGGGGTACCAGTACAGAGTCAATAGTGGGGCTATATACAGGGGGTACCGGTACAGAGTCAATAGTGGGGCTATATACAGGGGGTACCGGTACAGAGTCAATACAGGGGGTACCGGTACAGAGTCAATAGTGGGGCTATATACAGGGGGTACCGGTACAGAGTCAATAGTGGGGCTATATACAGGGGGTACCGGTACAGAGTCAATAGTGGGGCTATATACAGGGGGTAAATGTGCAGGGGCACCGGTGTCGAGATAACTGAGGTAAAATATACATGTAGGTAGAGTTATTAACCTCTTCAGTCGACCCTCTACTTTTTTGAACATTCTGTTAAAAATCGCGCAACATTTCAGCGCCCTGCTACTCATGCCAGGAATATAGTATATGCATTTGCTTAGTCTGTGTGGATAGAAAACACTCAGACATTTAAAAAACTGGTTAAATCACTGCTGTGGCTTTACCAGAACTGCATTTACATCGAAAAGCACAGGAAAAACTGATCACTGAAAATGGGGAAAATATATCCATGCGCTACTTGAACCCATTGATAAACGTGAACCACAATTAATTGCCTGAGGTTGCAGTACCTACAGCTTCCACAGGGTGTCTAGAGTCTTGTCATTTCCTTCGAGTTTTTCTTGGTCAAACACATACAGGACACCGTATCTAATCCGGTCTAGGACCGGATATTTTCGTTGAGTTTCTAGCCGGACATTTTTCCAGACGGACAGCTAATGATCTTTACTTCGCCTCCTGATGAATTTTATCGCTTATTAACGTTTACTAATACCTAAAGTTGCATTACAAACGTATTTCAAGTGTTTTGTGAAAGTTTATCGTCGACTTTTGAATTTAAAAAATTACGTTACGTTTTGAAACGATGTTTTTTTCGTTTATCACAGTCTACATATAACGATATCTAGGCTTTATATGGACCGATTTAATCGAAATAAAGACCCAAATAGTGTTTATGGGACATCTAGGAGTGCCAACAAAGAAGATGGTGAAAGGTAATGAATGTTTTCTATTTTATTGTGCGGTTTGTGTAACGCCGAAATGCTAATTATTTTGTTTACGTCCCCTGTGGGTCTTTTGGGGTGTTGCATGCTATCAGATAATAGCTTCTCATGCTTTCGCCGAAAAGCATTTTAAAAATCTGACTTGTTGCCTGAATTCACAACGAGTGTAGCTTTAATTCGATACCCTGCATGTGTATTTTAATGAACTTTTGAGTTTTAACTAATACTATTAGCATTTAGCGTAGCTCATTTGCATTTCCAGAGCTCTAGTTGGGACGCAAGCGTCCCGAGTAGAAGCAACAGGTTAAAGTGGCTATATATAGATAATAACAGAGAGTAGCAGCAGCATAGAAGAGTGTTTGGGTCGGGGGCAATGTAAATAGTCCGGGTTGCCATTTGATTAGCTGTTCAGGAGTCTTATGGCTTGGCGGTAGATGCTATTACGGAGCCTCTTGAACCTAGACTTGGTGCTCCGGTACCGCTTGCCGTGCGGTAGCAGAGACGACTATGACAAGGGTGGCTGGACTCTTTGACAATTTGTTGTGCCTTCCTCTGACACCGCCTGGTATAGAGGTCCTGGATGGCAGGAAGCTTAGCCTGGGTGATGTACTAGGCCGTACGCACCGTGCTTCTACACCTGCATTGCTTGCTGTTTGGGGTTTTAGGCTGGGTTTCTGTACAGCACTTTGAGATATCAGTTGATGTACGAAGGGCTATATAAATACATTTGATTTGATTTGATTTGATACCCTCTGTAATGCCTTGCGGTCGGAGGCTGACCAGTTGCCATATTAGGCATTGATGCAACCCGTCAGGATGCTCTCGATGGTGCAGCTGTAGAATCTTTTGAAGATCTGAGGACCCATGACATAACTTTTCAGTCTCCTGAGGGGGAATAGGTTTTGTCGTGCCCTCTTCACAACTGTGTTGGTGTGCTTGGACCATGTTAGTTTGTTGGTGA
Organism: Oncorhynchus nerka; assembly: GCF_034236695.1. NCBI lineage: Eukaryota > Metazoa > Chordata > Actinopteri > Salmoniformes > Salmonidae > Oncorhynchus > Oncorhynchus nerka. The sequence goes on along the minus strand of NC_088419.1, from coordinate 98,221,045 downwards.
TGTGGACGCCAAGGAACTTGAAGCTTTCAGCCTGCTCCACTACAGCCCTGCCGATGAGAATGGGGGCATGCTGGGTTCTCCTTTTCCTGTAGTCCACAATCATCTCCTTTTGTCATGATCACGTTGAGGGAGATATTGTTCTCCTTGCACTACACGGCTGAAGGAGTGAAGGAACTGGAGACACGCTGAAGGAGTGAAGGAACTGGAGACGCTGAAGGAGTGAAGGAACTGGAGACGCTGAAGGAGTGAAGGAACTGGAGACGCTGAAGCAGTGAAGGAACTGGAGACGCTGAAGGAGTGAAGGAACTGGACACGCTGAAGGAGGGAAGGAACTGGAGACGCTGAAGGAGGGAAGGAAATGGAGACACGCTGAAGGAGTGAAGGAACTGGAGACGCTGAAGGAGTGAAGGAACTGGACACGCTGAAGGAGGGAAGGAAATGGAGACGCTGAAGGAGTGAAGGAACTGGACACGCTGAAGGAGTGAAGGAACTGGACACGCTGAAGGAGTGAAGGAGTGAAGGAGTTGGAGACGCTGAAGGAGTGAAGGAGTTGGAGACGCTGAAGGAGTGAAGGAACTGGACACGCTGAAGGAGTGAAGGAACTGGAGACGCTGAAGGAGTGAAGGAACTGGAGACGCTGAAGGAGTGAAGGAACTGGACAACCTGAAGGAGTGAAGGAACTGGACACGCTGAAGGAGTGAAGGAACTGGACAACCTGAAGGAGTGAAGGAACTGGAGACACGCTGAAGGAGTGAAGGAACTGGACACGCTGAAGGAGTGAAGGAACTGGAGACACGCTGAAGGAGTGAAGGAACTGGAGACGCTGAAGGAGTGAAGGAACTGGACACGCTGAAGGAGAGAAGGAACTGGACACGCTGAAGGAGTGAAGGAACTGGCCATGCTGAAGGAGTGAAGGAACTGGACAACCTGAAGGAGAGAAGGAACTGGAGACGCTGAAGGAGTGAAGGAACTGGACAACCTGAAGGAGTGAAGGAACTGGACACGCTGAAGAAGTGAAGGATCTGGAGACACGCTGAAGGAGTGAAGGAACTGGAGACGCTGAAGGAGTGAAGGAACTGGACACGCTGAAGGAGAGAAGGAACTGGACACGCTGAAGAAGTGAAGGAACTGGAGACGCTGAAGGAGTGAAGGAACTGGACACGCTGAAGGAGTGAAGGAACTGGACACGCTGAAGAAGTGAAGGAACTGGAGACGCTGAAGGAGTGAAGGAACTGGACATGCTGAAGAAGTGAAGGAACTGGACAACCTGAAGGAGAGAAGGATCTGGACACGCTGAAGGAGTGAAGGAACTGGACAACCTGAAGGAGTGAAGGATCTGGACAACCTGAAGGAGTGAAGGAACTGGACAACCTGAAGGAGTGAAGGAGCTGGACAACCTGAAGGAGTGAAGGAACTGGACAACCTGAAGGAGTGAAGGAACTGGACAACCTGAAGGAGTGAAGGATCTGGACAACCTGAAGGAGTGAAGGATCTGCATATCATTCTTAGTTTCTTAGTGTAACTTTATCAGGTGTATATAAGCATTTAGATGACTGCTATTTGGATTAGTGCTGATATTTCTTCATTCTTGATGAGTATTATTATTAGTATTATCTGTGTACCTGTTTGACATTGTACTGCATTGTTAGGAGCATTTCAGTATAATGTCTGCTAAATCATAAACTATGGCACACACACACACACACACACACACACACACACACACACACACAACACCATCATCACAGCTACCCTTAGAGGGCTTTAATGTAAGACTCAGAATCAGTTTTCCATCTCAAGCTCCAGATGAGATTTTAATAGATTCTCTGCAGAGACTCCTTGGCTTGCCGTTCCTCTCTGATCCCACAGTGACATTCTGAACCCACTTACAAACTACAAATAGCTTCTAAGACCAGGTACTTCAGAAACATTCACTACTTTTAGTATTCAAACCGCAAAGGCAGACCAGTAACTTTAGCCAGTAGCCAGTAACCTTAGCCAGTAACCGTAGCCAGTAACCGTAGCCAGTAACCGTAGCCAGTAACCGTAGCCAGTAACCTTAGCCAGTAACCGTAGCCAGTAACCGTAGCCAGTAACCGTAGCCATTAACCGTAGCCAGTAACCTTAGCCAGTAACCGTAGCCAGTAACCTTAGCCAGTAACCTTAGCCAGTAACCTTAGCCAGTAACCGTAGCCAGTAACCGTAACCAGTAACTCTGGCCTGATTCACAACTTGTACATCTCAGTCATGAATTTAACTGAGAACAGTCATTGGTTAAATGAGGACCAAGCTTAGATGTTATGTAAGGCAACAGTTAGGTACTATTTTGGTTAATGTCCATAATTGTCAGTTACACAATTATGCAATTACGGTGCCAGCCCTAATGTCAAGTTTGGCGGTGGTAGGTACGACAAAGACACAATCAAAATATAGTGGTGTAGAAGCGCAGTTAAAAGAGGAAGGCTCTTTAGCTCTTTCTCTGGCAAGGACAGTTTCATTACTTGATTAAAACATTTTTTTTAACCCTTATTTTACCTATTTTACCAGGTAAGTTGACTGAGAACACGTTCTCATTTTACAGCACCAACCTGTGGAATAGTTGCAGGGGTGTGTTTGTGTATATGATTGACTCTTTGTACAATAATGAGAGAAAATTGACAGGGGTCCTCACAGTGCTTGGAGAGGAAACATTCAATGTGCCAGTGGATGAGCGGACAAATGAGACTTCATGGCTTCAGTTCATGTCAGGAGACAGTTGACAATGGTAGTGGAGTGGAGTAGTCATCACCTCTTAAAATCAGGGAACAGGAGAGGACTTAGCTGGCAATACAAATAGCAGACACATTACATTACAGCTGCACCATCGTAGGTTTGAACAATAAGTTTGTCCATGAAGTTAAACACAGACGGCACATCTCACCCACTTGACACATCAAACTCAGCCCTGACGTTCCTGAATAAAGCCCAGACTAGATTAGGAGGGGGCGTTTCCTCTACCCAGACACACCCAGACTACAACTGATAGACAATACAACTCACAGGGCTGAGTTTGCTTTATGCATGTTTGCATAATGCAGGCCTATACAACTGTAGGCCTTATAAAAAAAAAGACTCACATCTGTCATCACTATTATGTTGATTGATTCATTCCAGTGAATAACTTTGAACTGAAAATGTATAGGCAGCCTAGCCAGCCCAATTTGATCACATTCACATTTTCTCCTGAGACACAAATGTACTATAAATACATAACGTTACCAATTAGTTTACCCTGACCAGATGGACAGGGCACATAGGCTGTATGTAGCAGCTCTTGTTAGTAGTCTACAGTTGATCAGACTGAAAAATGGTGTAGTTTTCATCCCATACAGCGTGTCAGATCTCTAATGTATAGATGTTGCCTAGGCTGCTACTGCAGCGTCCGGAGTGATTATGCGTTATCTTCTTTGCTAAATAAATCCTGGAGGAAAGTAGAAAGTCAACTTGAGCATGCGTGAAAATACATGCGCTGTGTCAACCTCTCTCTTTAATCTAACTTTTAATGGATGCTGTTATATGGAAGCTATCAAAATCATTCTTAATTGATTTAGACATCCGAGAAAAGACAGTATAAAATGTCATATGTTCAAGAAGTAAAGCATCGTAACGTGATCGCTGCAAGCTCCTTGTAGTTGCAATTGTTAGAGGAAATTTCCCTCTCATCGTGTTCTCTAAAAGCCAATTCTTTCAGGTCCCATAAACGCAGCGATGTTGTTAATCCCTGTTCCTTCTTACATTCTCTTTGTTCAGTTTGAATATGCAGACCTTCGTCATGATCAATGCGTTTTTTTTCCCAGAAGCGTGAATCTGATGTGATATGCTCCCTGCCTATGTTTTGCCGTTTAGCTGAACGATCAATGTTCTTCAGGTCACTGTACCCCTCTTTCGACCAAGGCTCAGATTTGTCAAAAAAAGCAGGTAAGGCAATACAGGTGGCTTGATGAAAGGCTTCCTGTCAATACAGGTGGCTTGATGAAAGGCTTCCTGTTAATACAGGTGGCTTTATGAAAGGCTTCCTGTTAATACAGGTGGCTTGATGAAAGGCTTCCTGGCAATACAGGTGGCTTGATGAAAGGCTTCCTGGCAATACAGGTGGCTTGATGAAAGGCTTCCTGGCAATACAGGTGGCTTGATGAAAGGCTTCCTGGCAATACAGGTAGCTTGATGAAAGGCTTCCTGGCAATACAGGTGGCTTGATGAAAGGCTTCCTGGCAATACAGGTGGCTTGATGAAAGGCTTCCTGGCAATAATAGGTGGCTTGATGAAAGGCTTCCTGTTAAACAGCTATACTTTTGATACTATCTTTCTTCATGAAACTGATCTCAGGCAGAGGTTTTAATTCACACCTTTTCCTTTTCAGGCAGAGTTGCAAGGCCACTGTGAAATGGCTAGCTAGTTAGCGGTGGTGCGCACTAATGGTGTTTCAGTCGGTGACGTCACTCACTCTGAGACCTTGAAGTAGTTGTTCCCTCTGTGCTCTGCAAGGGCCGCGTCTTTTGTGGCGCGATGGGTAACGATGCTTCGTGAGTGTGGTTGATGTGAGCAGAGGGTCCCTGGTTCGAGCCCGGGTCGGGGCGAGGAGAGGGACGGAAGCTATGCTGTTACACAAAGAAAAAGCCATATCTCAGACTGGCCAATAAAAACAAAATATTAAGATGGGCAAAAGAACACAGACACTGGACAGAGGAACTCTGCCTAGAAGGCCAGCATCCCGGAGTTGCCTCTTCGCTGTTGACATTGAGACTGGTGTTTTGCGGGTACAATTTAATGAAGCTGCCAGTTGAGGACCTGTGAGGCGTCTGTTTCTCAAACTAGACACTCTAATCAACTTGTCCTCTTGCTCAGTTGTGCACCGGGAACTCCCACTCCTCTTTCTATTCTGGCTAGAGCCAGTTTGCGTTGTTCTGTGAAGGGAGTAGTACACAGCGTTGTATGAGATCTTCAGTTTCTTGGCAATTTCTCGCATGGAATAGCCTTCATTTCTCAGAACAAGAATAGACTGACGAGTTTCAGAAGAAAGGTCTTTGTTAATGGCCATTTTGAGCCTGTAATCGAACCCACAAATGCTGATGCTCCAGATACTCAACTAGTAAAAAGAAGGCCAGTTTTATTGCAAAATCTGCAGAGCTGGGAAGGTTGTATCCCCCATATATATAACATTCTATTGTTTGCAAAAAATATAAAAAGAAAATATGAAGTTTTGAATCCGGCGTTGTTTTCCGTATCAGTTCATAAACCATGTGCAATGGAATCGGTACATCGAACATTTCTTCACAACTACTTTGCAATTTATATGGCACAGCTGCCAATCTATATGGCACAGCTGCCAATCTATATGGCACAGCTGCCAATCTATATGGCACAGCTGCCAATCTATATGGCACAGCTGCCAATCTATATGGCACAGCTGCCAATTTATATGGCACAGCTGTCAGTTTATATGGCACAGCTGCCAATCTATATGGCACAGCTGCCAATCTATATGGCACAGCTGCCTATCTATATGGCACAGCTGCCAATCTATATGGCACAGCTGCCAATCTATATGGCACAGCTGCCAATCTATATGGCACAGCTGCCAATCTATATGGCACAGCTGCCAATTTATATGGCACAGCTGTCAGTTTATATGGCACAGCTGCCAATCTATATGGCACAGCTGCAATCTATATGGCACAGCTGTCAATTTTTGGGGGTCCTTAAATGAAACTGGTATATATTTTTATTTATCACAATTTTCTTTAACTAATTTTGGTCTTTAATACAGGGCCGACACACAAGTTCCTTACTTTCTCCCCCCTTCTACTTGCCTCTTCCATTTTTGTGGCAATGCTGCAATTAGTTGGTTGTAACTTTGGGTAGAGCATTTCCATATGTCTGTGTTAGCATAACTCCACCAGTCCCATTTATGACGTCATTTACAAAGATGTATATATATTTTTTTATGTCATCAACAACAAAAAAAGGCCCTGAGAGTACGAGCTACAGAACTTTTTGATGCCGGGATGCGCACCCATCATTCGAACGTGATGATTGATGATAAACAAAACATTTCTCTATTTGCCCCTTGTATTAGATGGCACAAAGGCCTCCAGGGAGATACACAAGAATCACATGGAACTAGATGTTAATTAACAGTTGCCTGTACTGTAGGTTCTACTGTCATTCACTACACTAGGCTAACACTACTGGGCTAACACTACTGGGCTAACACTACTGGGCTAACACTACTGGGCTAACACTACTGGGCTAACACTACTAGGCTAACACTACTAGGCTAACACTATTAGGCTAACACTATTAGGCTAACACTAGGCTGTTAAACACTATACAGTATATGTTGTTAACATGTCTTCTACTAGAACAATGTCCCTTAATCATCATCATCCTCCTCTCTGTATGAGCTGGGAAAACATCCTCCTGGGTCACTGTGTATGGCTTTAATGTCTCCCTCCCTCTCTCTCTATCTCTCTCCTCTCTCTGTCTCCCTCCCTCTCTCTCTGTCTCTCTCCCTCTCTCTCTCTGTCTCTCTCCTCTCTCTCTCTATTTCAATTTAAGGGCTTTATTGGCATGGGAAACATATGTTAACATTGCCAAAGCAAGTGAAATAGATAATAAACAAAAGTGAAATAAACAATAAAACATTAACAGTAAACATTGCACTCACAAAAGTTCCAAAAGAATAAAGACATTTCAAATGTCATATTATGTCTATATACAGTGTTGTAATGATGTACAAGTGGTTAAAGTATAAAAGGACAAATTATTGACTGGTTTCCCTTTCCTTGTGGCAACAGGTCCCTCCCTCCCTCCCTCCCAATCTGATGAATGGGCCTATACAGGATTATAACATCCACTAACAGGGATACAGATGTTGCCAAAAGCATTACATCCACTGATATGGATACAGATGAGGCCATGACGCATGGATGGATGGATGGTAGGGAGGCATGGAGGGATTGATGGGAGGGAGGGAGGGAGGGATGGGAGGGGATAGAGGGAGAGAGGCATGGATGAATGAGAGTGATGGTAGGGATGCATGGATGGATGGATGGATGGATGGATGGTAGGGAGGCATGGAGGGATTGATGGGAGGGAGGGAGGGATGGGAGGGGATAGATGGAGAGAGGCATGGATGGATGAGAGGGATGGTAGGGAGGCATGGATGGATGAGAGGGAGGGAGGGATTTTGTATTTTATTTACAATCCTCATTAGCTGTTGTGGAGCAGCAGCTTCTCTTCCTGGGGTCCACACAAAACATGAAACATAATACAGAACATTAATAGACAAGAACAGCTCAAGGACAGAACTACGTACATTTAAAAAAGGCACACATACACAGAAAATATATAGGTCAAATAGGGGAGAGGCGTTGTGCCGTCAGGTGTTGCTTTATCTGGGTTTTTAAACCAGGTTTGTTGTTCACTTGAGAAATATGAGATTGAAGTGAGTTCCATGCAATAATGGCTCTATATAACACTGTACGCTTTCTTGAATTTGATCTGGATTTGGGGACTGTGAAAAGACCCCTGGTGGCATGTTTGGTGGGGTAAGTGTGTGTCAGAGCTGTGTGTAAATTGACTACGCAAACAATTTATACTTTTCAACACAATGTTTCTTATAAAAACAAGAAGTGATGCAGTCAGTCTCTCCTCAACTCTTAGCCAAGAGAGACTGGCAGCATAGTATTTATATTAACCCTCTGATTACAATGAAGAGCAAGACGTGCCGCTCTGTTCTGGGCCAGCTGCAGCCTAACTAGGACCATCCCTTTCAGCACTTGACCACATGACTGGACAATAATCAAGATAAGATCAAACTAGAGCCTGCAGGACTTGCTTTGTGAAGTGTGGTGTTAGAAAAGCAGAGCATCTCTTTATCAAGTTTAGACCTCTCCCCATCTTTACAGCCATTGAATCAATATGTTTAGACCACGACAGTTTACAATCTAAGCAATTTAGTCTCCTCAACTTGTTCAACAGCCACACCATTCATTACCAGATTTAGGTGAGGTCTAGAGCTGAGGGAATGATATGTACCGGCCACCCATTCCAAAACTGACTGCAACTCCTTGTTTAGGGTTGCAGTGACTTTGTTAGCTTTGGTTGCTGACACGTATGTGGTTGAATCATCAGCATACATAGACACACATGCTTAGTTTATTGCCAGTGGCAGGTCATTGGTAAAAATAGAAAAAAAGAATAGGGCCTGGAGAGCTGCCCTGCGGTACACCACACTGTACATGTTTTACATTAGAGAAGCTTACATTAAAGAAAACCCTTTGAGTTCTATTAGATAGATATCTTGGCAGATGTTGAACAATCATAACACATATGCTTTTGCAACAACAGGTCATGGTCAATCATATAAAAGGTTGAACTGAAATCTACGAGCACGGCTCCCACAATGTTACGTTTATCCATTTCTTCAACCAATCCTCAGTCATTTGTGTCAGTGTAGTACATGTTGAGTGCCTTTCTCTATAGGCATGCTGAAAATTTGTTGTCAATGTTTTTACCATGGTGGTAGAGGGGTCTTTACCATGGTGGTAGAGGGGTCTTTACCATGGTGGTAGAGGAGTCTTTGCCATGGCGGTAGAGGGGTCTTTACCATGGTGGTAGAGGAGTCTTTACCATGGTGGTAGAGGAGTCTTTACCATGGTGGTAGAGGAGTCTTTACCATGGCGGCAGAGGGGTCTTTACCATGGCGGTAGAGGGGTCTTTACCATGGCGGTAGAGGGGTCTTTACCATGGTGGTAGAGGAGTCTTTACCATGGCGGTAGAGGGGTCTTTACCAGTTGATGTTCCGGGCGGTGAAAGAACCACGTATCCAGGATAACATGGAGATAACCCCGACAAAGAGCAGTATGCAACCTCAGCATTTGAAATAATCATATTCGTTGCACTTCCAGAAGGACTTATTCGCGGTCTGTCATTACCGTCTGTAGGTGTAGACTTCACGCACCAGGATATATATTTTTTTTTAAAGTACAGAGAGGATAAATGTTGTTTGTTAGGGATGTCACCAGGACCTTCGATTAGTGAGTGCCACTGGGAAGATGGTGGACGATAACGTCCTCCTCATACTGTCGGTCTTCAATCTGTGTATCCACTGTTTTCGTGGCTCTTGGGTGCATTTAATACTGTTGTGCTGTTTGTTTTATTGATGTTGTCATATTAGTCATTGCAGGATTTTTTTATATTTTTTAAAATTCTCAGACCGACAAATCATCATCCCCGTAACCCCCGGATGCCTAGGGCTGAGTTCCTGGTTCTGAAACTGTTCTTCCGGGTTGGAGCGAGCGGTCGCATCCGAGCGCTTCGGTCTGCAGGTAGTATAACTTTTCATTACATTTCATTACATTTCATTACAGTACAACGGTTTGATTTGTCTAATCTTAGCAATTTCTTCTTAGCTAGCTACATAGCCGTCTTTGTATCAAAGATAATTGCGTAATTATCGTATTTCGTCGTCCTAACGTAGTCTATCTTCTCAGCAGCTAGCCAGCTAGCCAGCTAGCAAACGTCCACCGTCTTCCGAATACCAGCACTGTAAAAAACTATTACACTCAACTGAACGACTTGATTAGTGTAGTGTTAGCTAGCTACATAGTTGTCTTTGCTGTCTTCGTATCCAAGATACTTGTGTAGTTTAGAGTGTGTAGTCTTAGAGTGATTATCTTAATTTACCGAGGTTAGCTAGCCAGCTATTTGTCGTCCTTAACGTAGGAGACACTGCTAGCTAGCCAACAGCTAGCCAACGTCTACCGAATAGAACTTCCTCACTCAACAACCTGGTCGCATTCGCTCCACAGGTAGTATCACATTTTCATTTCATTTCATTACAGTACAACGGTTTGATTTGTTTGATCGTAGCTAGCTACATAGCTAGCTACATAGCCGTCTTTGTATCAAAGATAATTGTGTAGTCTAGAGCGATTTTCTAGGTTAGCTAGCCAGCGTTCTTTTAACGCAACGTAACGTAATCAACACTGCTAGCTAGCCAGCTAGCCCCCGAATAGCAGCACTGTTGAAACTATCACACTCAACGGAACGACTTGATTAGTGTAGTGCCAACAACGCAGCCACTGCCAGATAGCCTACAAAGTCAACAACGCAGCCACTGCCAGCTAGCCTACTTCAGCAGTACTGTATCATTTTAATTATTTTAGTCAATAAGATTCTTGCTACGTAAGCTTAACTTTCTGAACATTCGAGACGTGTAGTCCACTTGTCATTCCAATCTCCTTTGCATTAGCGTAGCCTCTTCTGTAGCCTGTCAACTATGTGTCTGTCTATCCCTGTTCTCTCCTCTCTGCACAGACCATACAAACGCTCCACACCGCGTGGCCGCGGCCACCCTAATCTGGTGGTCCCAGCGTGCACGACCCACGTGGAGTTCCAGGTCTCCGGTAGCCTCTGGAACTGCCGATCTGCGGCCAACAAGGCAGAGTTCATCTCAGCCTATGCCTCCCTCCAGTCCCTCGACTTCTTGGCACTGACGGAAACATGGATCACCACAGATAACACTGCTACTCCTACTGCTCTCTCTTTGTCCGCCCACGTGTTCTCGCACACCCGAGAGCTTCTGGTCAGCGGGGTGGTGGCACCGGGATCCTCATCTCTCCCAAGTGGTCATTCTCTCTTTCTCCCCTTACCCATCTGTCTATCGCCTCCTTTGAATTCCATGCTGTCACAGTTACCAGCCCTTTCAAGCTTAACATCCTGATCATTTATCGCCCTCCAGGTTCCCTCGGAGAGTTCATCAATGAGCTTGATGCCTTGATAAGCTCCTTTCCTGAGGACGGCTCACCTCTCACAGTTCTGGGCGACTTTAACCTCCCCACGTCTACCTTTGACTCATTCCTCTCTGCCTCCTTCTTTCCACTCCTCTCCTCTTTTGACCTCACCCTCTCACCTTCCCCCCCTACTCACAAGGCAGGCAATAAGCTCGACCTCATCTTTACTAGATGCTGTTCTTCCACTAACCTCACTGCAACTCCCCTCCAAGTCTCCGACCACTACCTTGTATCCTTTTCCCTCTCGCTCTCATCCAACACTTCCCACACTGCCCCTCCTCGGATGGTATCGCGCCGTCCCAACCTTCGCTCTCTCTCCCCCGCTACTCTCTCCTCTTCCATCCTATCATCTCTTCCCTCTGCTCGAACCTTCTCCAACCTATCTCCTGATTCTGCCTCCTCAACCCTCCTCTCCTCCCTTTCTGCATCCTTTGACTCTCTATGTCCCCTATCCTCCAGGCCGGCTCGGTCCTCCCCTCCCGCTCCGTGGCTCGACGACTCATTGCGAGCTCACAGAACAGGGCTCCGGGCAGCCGAGCGGAAATGGAGGAAAACTCGCCTCCCTGCGGACCTGGCATCTTTCACTCCCTCCTCTCTACATTTTCCTCTTCTGTCTCTGCTGCTAAAGCCACTTTCTACCACTCTAAATTCCAAGCATCTGCCTCTAACCCTAGGAAGCTCTTTGCCACCTTCTCCTCCCTCCTGAATCCTCCTCCCCCTCCCCCCCCTCCTCCCTCTCTGCAGATGACTTCGTCAACCATTTTGAAAAGAAGGTCGACGACATCCGATCCTCGTTTGCTAAGTTAAACGACACCGCTGGTTCTACTCACACTGCCCTACCCTGTGCTCTGACCTCTTTCTCCCCTCTCTCCAGATGAAATCTCGCGTCTTGTGACGGCCGGCCGCCCAACAACCTGCCCGCTTGACCCTATCCCCTCCTCTCTTCTCCAGACCATTTCCGGAGACCTTCTCCCTTACCTCACCTCGCTCATCAACTCATCCCTGACCGCTGGCTACGTCCCTTCCGTCTTCAAGAGAGCGAGAGTTGCACCCCTTCTGAAAAAACCTACACTCGATCCCTCCGATGTCAACAACTACAGACCAGTATCCCTTCTTTCTTTTCTCTCCAAAACTCTTGAACGTGCCATCCTTGGCCAGCTCTCCCGCTATCTCTCTCAGAATGACCTTCTTGATCCAAATCAGTCAGGTTTCAAGACTAGTCATTCAACTGAGACTGCTCTTCTCTGTATCACAGAGGCCCTCCGCACTGCTAAAGCTAACTCTCTCTCCTCTGCTCTCATCCTTCTAGACCTATCGGCTGCCTTCGATACTGTGAACCATCAGATCCTCCTCTCCACCCTCTCCGAGTTTGGCATCTCCGGCGCGGCCCACGCTTGGATTGCGTCCTACCTGACAGGTCGCTCCTACCAGGTGGCGTGGCGAGAATCTGTCTCCTCACCACGCGCTCTCACCACTGGCGTCCCCCAGGGCTCTGTTCTAGGCCATCTCCTATTCTCGCTATACACCAAGTCACTTGGCTCTGTCATAACCTCACATGGTCTCTCCTATCATTGCTATGCAGACGACACACAATTAATCTTCTCCTTTCCCCCTTCTGATGACCAGGTGGCGAATCGCATCTCTGCATGTCTGGCAGACATATCAGTGTGGATGACGGATCACCACCTCAAGCTGAACCTCGGCAAGACGGAGCTGCTCTTCCTCCCGGGGAAGGACTGCCCGTTCCATGATCTCGCCATCACGGTTGACAACTCCCAGAGCGCTAAGAACCTTGGCGTGATCCTGGACAACACCCTGTCGTTCTCAACTAACATCAAGGCGGTGGCCCGTTCCTGTAGGTTCATGCTCTACAACATCCGCAGAGTACGACCCTGCCTCACACAGGAAGCAGCGCAGGTCCTAATCCAGGCACTTGTCATCTCCCGTCTGGATTACTGCAACTCGCTGTTGGCTGGGCTCCCTGCCTGTGCCATTAAACACCTACAACTCATCCAGAATGCCGCTCTGGATAAGAGCGTCTGCTAAGGTGCCGTTCCCCTCACAGCTCCGTAGGCAAGCACCCAGCTATCTTAAGGTAAATGTACTATCTACCCAGGGCATAGCGGGATCCTCTTACCAGACGTAGCTGCACTGACCTACCGATGGGCAGAAAAATTCAGCCAGCTCTATATGAACAATACAATAATAAGGGGGACAGTAATAATAAAGGGAGGGGGCTGTAATAATAAAGGGAGGGGGGGGCTGTAATAATAAAGAGGGGGCTGTAATAATAAAGGGAGGGGGCTGTAATAATAAAGGGAGGGGGCTGTAATAATAAAGGGAGGGGGCTGTAATAATAAAGGGAGGGCTGTAATAATAAAGGGAGGGGGCTGTAATAATAAAGGGAGGGGGCTGTGTAATAATAAAGGGAGGGGGCTGTAATAATAAAGGGAGGGGGCTGTAATAATAAAGGGAGGGGGCTGTAATAATAAAGGGAGGGGGCTGTAATAATAAAGGGAGGGGGGGGCTGTAATAATAAAGGGAGGGGGCTGTAATAATAAAGGGAGGGGGCTGTAATAATAAAGGGAGGGGGCTGTAATAATAAAGGGAGGGGGCTGTAATAATAAAGGGAGGGGGCTGTAATAAAGGGAGGGGGCTAATAATAAAGGGAGGGGGCTGTAATAATAAAGGGAGGGGGGCTGTAATAATAAAGGGAGGGGGCTGTAATAATAAAGGGAGGGCTGTAATAATAAAGGGAGGGGGCTGTAATAATAAAGGGAATAATAAAGGGGGGGGCTGTAATAATAAAGGGAGGGGCTGTAATAATAAAGGGAGGGGGCTGTAATAATAAAGGGAGGGGGGGGCTGTAATAATAAAGGGAGGGGGCTGTAATAATAAAGGGAGGGGGCTGTAATAATAAAGGGAGGGGGCTGTAATAATAAAGGGAGGGGGCTGTAATAATAAAGGGAGGGGGCTGTAATAATAAAGGGAGGGGGGCTGTAATAATAAAGGGAGGGGGCTGTAATAATAAAGGGAGGGGGGCTGTAATAATAAAGGGAGGGGGCTGTAATAATAAAGGGAGGAGGGCTGTAATAATAAAGGGAGGGGGGCTGTAATAATAAAATAAAGGGAGGGCTGTAATAATAAAGGGAGGGGGCTGTAATAATAAAGGGAGGGGGCTGTAATAATAAAGGGAGGGGGTAATAATAAAGGGAGGGGCTGTAATAATAAAGGGAGGGGGGCTGTAATAATAAAGGGAGGGGGGCTAGCTGGGCAGTGCTATCTAGAACCTAAAAGCTGTTCCCATAGCGGAATCCTTTGAATAACTCATGTTGGTCCCATATAGAGCCATTCCCACAGAGGGTTCAACATGGAACCAAAAAGGGTTCTACCTAGAACCAAAAGAGGTTATCCTGTGGGGACAGCTGTAGAACTGTTTTGGAACCCTTTTTCTAAGAGTTAAATAGCCCTTAACAAGCTGCCACACTGATTTAGAGTCACTGTCCTTCCTTCAAAAAATAGAGAGTAGACAATGTCATCTCTCCTGCTCAGATCTCAGGGAAGACCAGCTCCGACACCTGTGAGTCTGACATGCCAGTCTCCATACAGCCCTGTATGTCTCCGTCCAGAGCTTGAGCTGCTAGGCGCTATACAGCAGTCTGTCTCCAGGGCTTGAGGGGAACTCAGCCTGACTCTATACAGCAGTCTGTCTCCAGGGCTTGAGGGGAACTCAGCCTGACACTATACAGCAGTCTGTCTCCAGGGCTTGAGGGGAACTCAGCCTGACACTATACAGCAGTCTGTCTCCAGTGCTTGAGGGGAACAAAGCCTGACACTATACAGCAGTCTGTCTCCAGGGCTTGAGGGGAACTCAGCCTGACACTATACAGCAGTCTGTCTCCAGTGCTTGAGGGAATCTTACCCTGACTCTATACAGCAGTCTGTCTCCAGTGCTTGAGGGAATCTTAACCTGACTCTATACAGCAGTCTGTCTCCAGTGCTTGAGGGAATCTTAGCCTGACTCTATACAGCAGTCTGTCTCCAGTTCTTGAGGGAAACTCAGCCTGACTCTATACAGCAGTCTGTCTCCAGTGCTTGAGGCAATCTTAGCCTGACTCTATACAGCAGTCTGTCTCCAGTGCTTGAGGCAATCTTAGCCTGACTCTAAACAGCAGTCTGTCTCCAGTTCTTGAGGGGAACTGACACTTGGGGACTCCTTCCAAAATGTCAATGTGTCACAAACTGTTAGTGCAGACCTGTGTCCCAAATACCACCCTGTTTCCTGGTACATTACTTTTGATCACGGGCCCTAGGAATAGGTTGCCAATTGTGATATAGTCCAGTTATTCCCGAAGCAGCCCAGTTATTCCCGAAGCAGCCCAGGTATTCCTGAAGCAGCCCAGTTATTCCTGAAGCAGCCCAGTTGTTCCTGAAGCAGCCCAGTTATTCCCCAATCAGCCCAGTTATTCCTGAAGCAGCCCAGTTATTCCTGAAGCAGCCCAGTTATTCCCGAAGTAGCCCAGTTATTCCCGAAGCAGCCCAGTTTTTCCCGAAGCAGCCCAGTTTTTCCTGAAGCAGCCCAGTTATTCCCCAAGCAGCCCAGTTATTCCTGAACCAGCCCAGTTATTCCCGAACCAGGTATTCCTGAAGCAGCCCAGTTATTCCTGAAGCAGCCCAGTCATTCCCGAAGCAGCCCAGTTATTCCCGAAGCAGCCCAGTTATTCCCGAAGCAGCCCAGTTATTCCCGAAGCAGCCCAGTTATTCCCGAAGCAGCCCAGTTTTTCCCGAAGCAGCCCAGTTATTCCCCAATGCTTCCCATTAGCTCGGTAATGATTCCATGGTGTTGCTCTGCTCTGGGTGGCTGAGGGCTGAGGCTTGATGCAGAGAGTGAGAGAAAGAGAGAGAAAGAAAGAGAGAGGGGAGGGGAGGGGGCAGCATGGAGGAAGAAGCATCTGGCCCAGTTTGGAGGGAGGGTTGCTCCGTCAGCCTTCAGCTCAAAAGGAAGCTGCCACAACAGCAACAACACTGACTGGTGGTGTCAGAGAATAAATGTACACAAAGGGCATCCGAAAAGTGCTGGAAGTCATTCACCTAACAGACCTTCTTCTCTTACTGTGACAGAAAGATCATCGACCTGTCAACAAGCACCTGAGCCCAAAGAGAGTCCTAAATGACACCCTATTCCTGAATGACACCCTATCCCTAAATGACAACCTATCCCTGAATGACACCCTATCCCTAAATGACACCCTATCCCTAAATGACACCCTATCCCTGCATGACACCCTATCCCCGAATGACACCCTATTCCCGAATGACACCCTATCCCGAATGACACCCTATCCCCGAATGACACCCTATCCCCGAATGACACCCTAGCCCCGAATGACACCCTATCCCCGAATGACACCCTATCCCCGAATGACACCCTATCCCCGAATGACACCCTATCCCCGAATGACACCCTATCCCTAAATGACACCCTATCCCTGAATGACACCCTATCCCCGAAAGACACCCTATCCCTAAATGACACCCTATCCCCGAATGACACCCTATCCCCGAATGACACCCTATCCCTAAATGACACCCTATCCCCAAATGACACCCTATCCCTAAATGACACCCTATCCCTGAATGACACCCTATCCCTGAATGACACCCTATCCCTGAATGACGCCCTATCCATAAATGACACCCTATCCCTGAATGACACCCTATCCCTGAATGACACCCTGTCCCTAAATGACACCCTATCCCTGAATGACACCCTACCCTGAATGACACCCTATCCCTGAATGACGCCCTATCCCTAAATGACACCCTATCCCTGAATGACACCCTATCCCTGAATGACACCCTATCCCTGAATGACTCCCTATCCATAAATGACACCCTATCCCTGAATGACACCCTATCCCTGAATGACACCCTATCCCTGAATGACACCCTATCCCTGAATGACGCCCTATCCCTAAATGACACCCTATCCCCGAATGACACCCTATCCCTGAATGACACCCTATCCCTACATGACACCCTATCCCTGAATGACACCCAATCCATAAATGACACCCTATCCCTGGTCAAAAGAAGTGCACTACATAGGGAACAGGGAGCCATTAGGGCCATTAGGACGTATACAGTATCTATCACCACAGCACCAGTATACCTTTAATTGAACCAGGATAAAATCCTCGGAGGTTCAACATGTTTTACAGTCCTGAAATGTCTCACGGCTACATTCAAATGAGTAAACTTGAACTTTAATAAATTAATTTCTACATTCACCGACTGAGATCGTCCACATCTTGATTCCACATCCTCGTGTGATGATTGGAGAGACCACAATCAATCCTAAATCATTACAAAGCTGCAGGCCAATCTAAATCACTCGCGATTACAAAGCTGCAGGCCAATCTAAATCACTCGCGATTACAAAACTGCAGGCCAATCTACATCACTCGCGATTACAAAGCTGCAGGCCAATCTAAATCACTCGCGATTACAAAACTGCAGGCCAATCTAAATCACTCACGATTACAAAGCTGCAGGCCAATCTAAATCACTCGCGATTACAAAGCTGCAGGCCAATCTAAATCACTCACGATTACAAAGCTGCAGGCCAATCTAAATCACTCACGATTACAAAGCTGCAGGCCAATCTAAATCACTCACGATTACAAAGCTGCAGGCCAATCTAAATCACTCACGATTACAAAGCTGCAGGCCAATCTAAATCACTCACTATTACAAAGCTGCAGGCACTCACTATTACAAAGCTGCAGGCCAATCTAAATCACTCACGATTACAAAGCTGCAGGCCAATCTAAATCTAAATCAAAGCTGCAGGCCAATCTAAATCACTCACTATTACAAAGCTGCAGGCCAATCTAAATCACTCACTATTACAAAGCTGCAGGCCAATCTAAATCACTCACGACAAAGCTGCAGGCCAATCTAAATCACTCACAGGCCAATCTCACTCATCACTCACGATTACAAAGCTGCAGGCCAATCTAAATCACTCAAAACTGCAGGCCAATCTAAATCACTCGATTACAAAACTGCAGGCCAATCTAAATCACTCACGATTACAAAGCTGCAGGCCAATCTAAATCACTACAAAGCTGCAGGCCAATAAATCAAAGCTGCAGGCCAATCTAAATCACTCACGATTACAAAGCTGCAGGCCAATCTAAATCATCAAAGCTGCAGGCCAATCTAAATCACTCACGATTACAAAGCTGCAGGCCAATCTAAATCACTCACTATTATAAAGCTGCAGGCCAATCTAAATCACTCACGATTACAAAGCTGCAGGCCAATCTAAATCACTCACTATTACAAAGCTGCAGGCCAATCTAAATCACTCACTATTACAAAGCTGCAGGCCAATCTAAATCACTCACTATTACAAAGCTGCAGGCCAATCTAAATCACTCACTATTACAAAGCTGCAGGCCAATCTAAATCACTCACGATTACAAAGCTGCAGGCCAATCTAAATCACTCACGATTACAAAGCTGCAGGCCAATCTAAATCACTCACGATTACAAAGCTGCAGGCCAAATGGGTAGTTGTTTTGTCTTTATTCCAATGTTTTCTTCAAATCTCCATCAGTACCTCTATGTTCTACTGAGTACTACTGAGACTGATTAGTCAGTCGTTGCACCCAACAGCAGTCTAACTCACATCCATAATATGGGGAATTAAAGCATCTGATTACTTAACAGACCTGCATTAATAATCCACTGGGCACAGACAACAACTCAACGTCTGTTCCACGTTGGTTCAACGTCGTGTCATTGAAGTCACCTGGAAACAACGTTGATTCAACCAGTCTGTGCCCAGTAATAACAGTCTGTTACTACGTCCCAAATGGCACCCTATTCCCTATGTAGTGCACTACTTTAGACCAGAGCCCTATTCCCTATATAGAGCACTACTTTAGACCAGAGCCGTATAGAACCCTATTCCCTATTTAGTGCACTACTTTAGACCAGAGCCCTACGGCACCCTATTCCCTATGTAGTGCACTACTTAGATCAGAGCCCTATGGCACCCTATTCCCTATGTAGTGCACTACTTTAGACCAGAGCCTTATAGGTCCTGGTCAAAAGTAGCACACCACATATGCATGCGAGACTGTACATCACTTTGGATAAAATATCTTGTTATTGTTGATATTAGTTCCATTTTAAAATAAGCATCCTTATGTTTTACCCTAATGCAGAGTATATGCTTTTTGCATGTTTTAATTCCTCCGTTCATTGTTGTTTAGGTAGAATCCATGATGGGCTGAAAAAGCTTTTAACAAGTCCAGCTCATTAGTGGCTCTAAGAACAAAGTTGAAATGAAGATATGGCAGTAATGGCACACTGCTGCATCTGGCATCAGAGAGAGAGAGAGAGAGAAAGAGACAGAGAGACAGAGACAGAGACAGAAACAGAGAGAGAGAGAAAGGAGACAGAGAGAGAGAGAGAGAAAGGAGACAGAGAGAGAGAAAGAGACAGAGAGACAGAGAAAGAGACAGAGACAGAGACAGAGAGAGAGAGAGACAGAGACAGAGAGAGAGAAAGAGACAGAGACAGAGACAGAGAGACAGAGAAAGAGACAGAGACAGAGACAGAGAGAGAGAGAGGAGACAGAGAGAGAGAGAGAAAGGAGACAGAGAGAGAGAGAGAAAGGAGACAGAGAGAGAGAGAAAGGAGACAGAGAGAGAGAGAGACAGAGAGACAGAGAGAGAGAGAGAGAGAGACAGAGAGACAGAGAGAGAGAGAGAGAGAGAAAGAGAGAGAGAGAGAGAGAGAAAGGAGTCAGAGAGAGAGAGAGAGAGAGAGAGACAGAGAGGAGAGAAAGGAGACAGAGAGAGAGAGAGAGAGATTATAATAACAGATGCAGTTTGAAGTGACTTCTCTCTGTGGCAGTGGGCCGCAAGTCAACAAAAAGCACTGACAGCATTGTTGGTAAAGCAGGGAGGGGACCTGGGATCTTATCTGTCCTGGTGCCAACTGATGCAAACAGAAATGAATGGTCCTAAAAGGAACCCTATTCCTTACATAGGGCTCTGGTCAAAGTAGTGCACTATATATCAAATAGGGTGCCACTCTAGTCAAAGTAGTGCACTATATATTGAATAGGGTGCCACTCTGGTCAAAGTAGTGCACTATATATCATATAGGGTGCCACTCTGGTCAAAGTAGTGCACTATATATTGAAATAGGGTGCCACTCTGGTCAAAGTAGTGCACTATATATCAAATAGGGTGCCACTCTAGTCAAAGTAGTGCACTATATATGAAATAGGGTGCCACTCTGGTCAAAGTAGTGCACTATATATCGAATAGGGTGCCACTCTGGTAAAAGTAGTGCACTATATATTGAATAGGGTGCCACTCTGGTCAAAGTAGTGCACTATATATGAAATAGGGTGCCACTCTGGTCAAAAGTAGTGCACTATATCATATAGGGTGCCACTCTGGTCAAAAGTAGTGCAATATATCATATAGGGTGCCACTCTGGTCAAAGTAGTGCACTACATCATATAGGGTGCCACTCTGGGCAAAAGTAGTGCACTATATCATATAGGGTGCCACTCTGGTCAAAGTAGTGCACTATATATTGAATAGGGTGCCACTCTGGTCAAAGTAGTGCACTATATATCATATAGGGTGCCACTCTGGTCAAAGTAGTGCACTATATCATATGCCACTCTGAAAAAGTAGTGCCACATCATATGGTGCAAAAGTAGTGCACTATATCATATAGGGTGCCACTCTGGTCAAAAGTAGTGCAATAAATCATATAGGGTGCCACTCTGGTCAAAGTAGTGCACTATATCATATAGGCTGCCACTCTGGTCAAAAGTAGTTCACTATATCATATAGGGTGCCACTCTGGTCAAAGTAGTGCACTATATCATATAGGGTGCCACTCTGGTCAAAAGTAGTGCACCATGTAAGGAATAGGGTGCCATTTGGAACACATATAAGTAAACTGACACTCTAAACATGCTGGGTTATTTAGTAATTCCGCTGTTATTTTGACCCAGCCAGTTGGGTTATATGAATAAACCAGACATGGGTTCATTTAACCAGCCAGTTGGGTTATATGAATAAACCAGACATGGGTTCATTTAACCAGCCAGTTGGGTTATATGAATACACCAGACATGGGTTCATTTAACCAGCCAGTTGGGTTATATGAATAAACCAGACATGGTTATTTAACCAGCCAGTTGGGTTATATGAATATACCAGACATGGGTTCATTTATGAATAAACCAGACATGGGTTCAGTTAACCAGCCAGTTGGGTTATATGAATAAACCAGACATGGGTTCAGTTAACCAGCCAGTTGGGTTATATGAATAAACCAGACATGGGTTCAGTTAACCAGCCAGTTGGGTTATATGAATAAACCAGACATGGGTTCATTTAACCAGCTGTTTAGTATTTTTTACTCTTGTGCTGGGTTGACCTGAATGCAATCCTTAGGTTATGTTCAGGAGAAGTGGCTTATTCGGGGCATAACTTTCAGCTAGATCTTATTAGCTACCCATGAGAGTAAATGTATTGCCCTGTTCATCACGTTAAGTTTACATACTGCTAATACAAATTTGGTCGTTTATTTTTTTCTCTGGACTGGAAAATGATAGCGGAAGCAGACGATGAATTGGCTTCTGAACCCAAATGACGGTAGAACCAAGGAGAATTAAAGTATTGTCCAAAATAATGGAAACGGAGAAAAGTACTGTACAGTAATTAGAATGACCCTTCCTATCTGGTTGGAGTACGGCTTGTTAATGAGGAGCAGCTGAGCAGAATACCAATCTGGAAGAAAATATTTGAGTTCTTCAAACTGGTGGAGAGAGTGCAGGGTAAAGGGAGGGCTGTGAGGATCACGAGAGGTGGGCTTGTTTTGATTTATTATCAGAAGGAACGTGTGTTGGGTCTTAACTCAATGTGATAAGTTTGAAGTGTCATGTGTGTCTCAGGGCAACCCTCAAAGGGGTTATATCTGGCGTCTCGTGGGCAGTCGATTTTTTGAAGAGATTAAACATAGTCATGGAGTGAATTATGCACGTCGGATGAATCGTGTGGAGAATGAAGAAAAGTCTATCTGTTCTATTGTTTTTTGATATGATGAAGTCTGTCCCTGTCCAGTGCAGTTAGCCGTATTAGTACCACCCTCTCGGGTCCTAGAACCGTACCACCCTCTCGGGTCCTAGAGCCGTACCACCCTCTCGGGTCCTAGAGCCGTACCACCCTCTGGGGTCCGAGAGCCGTTCCACCCTCTGGGGTCCTAGAGCCGTACCACCCTCTGGGGTCCTAGAGCCGTACCACCCTCTGGGGTCCTAGAGCCGTTCCACCCTCTCGGGTCCTAGAACCGTACCACCCTCTCGGGTCCTAGAGCCGTACCACCCTCTCGGGTCCTAGAGCCGTACCACCCTCTGGGGTCCTAGAGCCGTTCCACCCTCAGCTGTACCACCCTCTCGGGTCCTAGAGCCGTACCACCCTCTCGGGTCCTAGAGCCGTACCACCCTCTCGGGTCCTAGAGCCGTACCACCCTCTCGGGTCCTAGAGCCGTACCACCCTCTGGGGTCCTAGAGCCGTTCCACCCTCTCGGGTCCTAGATCCGTACCACCCTCAGCTGTACCACCCTCTCGGGTCCTAGAGCCGTACCACCCTCTCGGGTCCTAGAGCCGTACCACCCTCAGCCGTACCACCTTCTCGGGTCCTAGAGCCGTACCACCTTCTCTGATCCTAGAGCCATACCACCTTCTCTGATCCTAGAGCCGTACCACCCTCTCAGGTCCTAGAGCCGTACCACCTTCTCTGGTCCTAGAACCGTACCACCTTCTCAGGTCCTAGAGCCGTACCACCCTCTCGGGTCCTAGAGCCGTACCACCCTCTCGGGTCCTAGATCCGTACCACCTTCTCAGGTCCTAGAGCCGTACCACCCTCTCTGGTCCTAGAGCCGTACCACCCTCTCGGGTCCTAGAGCCGTACCACCTTCTCAGGTCCTAGAGCCGTACCACCCTCTCGGGTCCTAGAGCCGTACCACCCTCTGGGGTCCTAGAGCCGTTCCACCCTCTGGGGTCCTAGAGCCGTACCACCCTCTGGGGTCCTAGAGCCGTTCCACCCTCTCGGGTCCTAGAACCGTACCACCCTCTCGGGTCCTAGAGCCGTACCACCCTCTCGGGTCCTAGAGCCGTACCACCCTCTCGGGTCCTAGAGCCGTACCACCCTCTGGGGTCCTAGAGCCGTTCCACCCTCAGCTGTACCACCCTCTCGGGTCCTAGAGCCGTACCACCCTCTCGGGTCCTAGAGCCGTACCACCCTCTCGGGTCCTAGAGCCGTACCACCCTCTCGGGTCCTAGAGCCGTACCACCCTCTGGGGTCCTAGAGCCGTTCCACCCTCTCGGGTCCTAGATCCGTACCACCCTCAGCTGTACCACCCTCTCGGGTCCTAGAGCCGTACCACCCTCTCGGGTCCTAGAGCCGTACCACCCTCAGCCGTACCACCTTCTCGGGTCTAGAGCCGTACCACCTTCTCTGATCCTAGAGCCATACCACCTTCTCTGATCCTAGAGCCGTACCACCCTCTCAGGTCCTAGAGCCGTACCACCTTCTCTGGTCCTAGAACCGTACCACCTTCTCAGGTCCTAGAGCCGTACCACCCTCTCGGGTCCTAGAGCCGTACCACCCTCTCGGGTCCTAGATCCGTACCACCTTCTCAGGTCCTAGAGCCGTACCACCCTCTCTGGTCCTAGAGCCGTACCACCCTCTCGGGTCCTAGAGCCGTACCACCTTCTCAGGTCCTAGAGCCGTACCACCCTCTCGGGTCCTAGAGTCGTACCACCGTCTCAGGTCCTAGAACCGTACCACCCTCTCAGGTCCTAGAACCGTACCACCCTCTCGGGTCCTAGAGCCGTACCACCGTCTCAGGTCCTAGAGCCTGAGAAGAGAGATATGGAGATTTGAAAGAAGAAAGAAGTGGGAGTTTTGTTTTGGTTTTGTCATTGTACCATTTTTATTTGGGTGGATTATTAACTTAGTTTCCCTATCACATATGGATTTTTTTTTCTTGTTTTGGTTTTTCAAACCGTCCAGTAGGTGGCGGCAATACACCTTTTGGGGTTGTGGTCGACCATAAAACCAACAGAAGAAGAACAACAACTGCAGATATTTGTTGTTGTTGTTGCATTTGACACATTCTTCTACCGTAATAAAACGAGTTAA
Source organism: Oncorhynchus nerka (assembly GCF_034236695.1). Lineage (NCBI taxonomy): Eukaryota > Metazoa > Chordata > Actinopteri > Salmoniformes > Salmonidae > Oncorhynchus > Oncorhynchus nerka. The sequence goes on along the minus strand of NC_088419.1, from coordinate 98,196,960 downwards.
ATGTAACTCAATGTAATCTCAAATGAAACTCGATGTAATCTCAAATGTAATCTATGTAATCCCCAAAATAAATGATTTATCATCAAAGGGCCATAAAGAATAACTAGTAATGCTGCATATGTAACAGTATAGACTTTTACGTCAGTCCCCGCGCCCCGACCCGGGCGCGAACCAGGGACGCTCTGCACACGTCATCAGTCACCCACGAAGCATCGTTACCCATCGCTCCACTAAAGCTGCTGCCATTGCAGAGCAAGGGGAACCACTACTTCAAGGTCTCAGAGCGAGTGGCGTCCCCGATTGAAACGCCACTAGCGCGCACCACCGCTAACTAGCTAGCAATTTCACATCGGCTACACATATACCAAATCAAATCGTTATTGGTCACATACACATGGTTTAGCAGATGTTAATGCGAGAGTAGCGAAATGCTTGTGCTTCTAGTTCCGACAATGCAGTAATAACCAACGAGTGATCTAACCTAACAATTCCACAACTACTACCTTATACAAACAAGTGTAAAGGGATAAAGAAAGGTTCAAATCTCACCTTTCTGGTAAAAATAGTTATACATTGCTGAGGTGTAGTTACTTTTGAGGACAACAGCTCCAGTACACAGTACAAATATGATACAATATGATCCATCTTATATGATGTATTTCCTATCCATAAAAACTTTATGAATAAGGCTTGAAATGACATATGTTTTTCTAAATATAGTATAATCATATTACAAAAACGAACTAACTATAATATTTCACCTTCCTTATAACTGTAAAAGACATATTAGTTTGTTTAGATTTTTTGGGGAACATTTTCTAAAGGTCTCTCTTGATCAAAACGTCTGCCCCCATCTCTGTGAACATTACAGCTCGGCTTCCTGAACTTAATAGGAAGTCACCTTTCACCTCGTGTTAATCTTGTCCGTCTATGACAAACAGAACGTTTTTTTTTTTTTTTTTTTTAACTCTATGAATTGTTTTAGATGAACGGCTATAAAATCGATCTCTGAATGTTTTACAGTGATGAAACTCTCTCTCCTCCTGAGTGACAAAGTAAGGATTGCAGGCATGTGCTTTGTCAGCGCTGTGACATAGGGTTCAGCCACTTCTGTAAGCCTCATAGAAGCTACAAAAATGTCAACATTCGACCTTAACATGTGATATCTATACAACAGAACAGATGAACAGGGAGGGCATTTACTCTCATGGATGGCTAAAAATAACTATCTGAAAGCCCCGCCCCTACTAAACCATACCTCCAGTCTTCTGATCTGACACGCTGGGTCATAGATCAATAACCCAGCATCAATAACTCAGCATCCATAAACTAGCATCAGTAGCCCAGCATCAATAAACCAGCATCAATAAACCAGCATCAATAAACCAGCATCAATGCATCAGTAACCAAGCATCAATAACCCAGCATCAGTAACCCAGCATCAAAAACCAGCATCAGTAACCCAGCATCAGTAACCCAGCATCAGTAACCCAGTATCTAAAACCAAGCATCAGTAACCCAGCATCAAGTACTAGGGGAATGTTTACTCTGTACCAGGGGGATTTTACTCTGTACCAGGGGGATTTTTACTCTGTGCCAGGGGGATGTTTCCTCTGTGCCAGGGGGATTTTACTATGTACCAGGGGGATTTTACTCTGTATCAGGGGGATTTTACCTCTGTACCAGGGGGATTTTACTCTGTACCAGGGGGATGTTTCCTCTGTAGGGGGATTTTCCTCTGTACCAGGGGATGTTTCCTCTGTACCAGGGGATGTTTCCTCTGTACCAGGGGGATTTTACTCTGTACCAGGGGATGTTTCCTCTGTACCAGGGGGATTTTACTCTGTACCAGGGGGATGTTTCCTCTGTACCAGGGGCATTTTACTCTGTACCAGGGGGATTTTACTCTGTAACAGGGGGATGTTTCCTCTGTACCAGGGGGATTTTACTCTGTACCAGGGGGATTTTACTCTGTACCAGGGGGATTTTACCTCTGTACCAGGGGGATTTTACTCTGTACCAGGGGGATGTTTCCTCTGCACCAGGGGGATTTTACTCTGTCCCAGGGGATGTTTCCTCTGTACCAGGGGGATGTTTCCTCTGTACCAGGGGGATTTTACTCTGTACCAGGGGGATGTTTCCTCTGTACCAGGGGGATTTTACTCTGTACCAGGGGGATGTTTCCTCTGTACCAGGGGCATTTTACTCTGTACCAGGGGGATTTTACTCTGTAACAGGGGGATGTTTCCTCTGTACCAGGGGGATTTTACTCTGTACCAGGGGGATTTTACTCTGTACCAGGGGGATTTTACCTCTGTACCAGGGGGATTTTACTCTGTACCAGGGGGATGTTTCCTCTGTACCAGGGGATTTTACTCTGTACCAGGGGGATGTTTCCTCTGCACCAGGGGGATTTTACTCTGTCCCAGGGGGATGTTTCCTCTGTACCAGGGGGATGTTTCCTCTGTACCAGGGGGATGTTTCCTCTGTACCAGGGGGATTTTACTCTGTACCAGGGGGATGTTTCCTCTGTACCAGGGGGATTTTACTCTGTACCAGGGGGATGTTTCCTCTGTACCAGGGGCATTTTACTCTGTACCAGGGGGATTTTACTCTGTACCAGGGGGATGTTTCCTCTGTACCAGGGGGATTTTACTCTGTACCAGGGGGATGTTTCCTCTGTACCAGGGGGATTTTACTCTGTACCAGGGGGATGTTTCCTCTGTACCAGGGGGATTTTACTCTGTACCAGGGGGATGTTTCCTCTGTACCAGGGGGATTTTACTCTGTCCCAGGGGGATGTTTCCTCTGTACCAGGGGGATTTTACTCTGTACCAGGGGGATGTTTCCTCTGTACCAGGGGGATTTTACTCTGTACCAGGGGGATGTTTCCTCTGTACCAGGGGGATGTTTCCTCTGTACCAGGGGGATGTTTCCTCTGTACCAGGGGGATTTTACTCTGTACCAGGGGGATGTTTCCTCTGTACCAGGGGGATTTTCCTCTGTACCAGGGGGATGTTTCCTCTGTACCAGGGGGATGTTTCCTCTGTACCAGGGGGATTTTACTCTGTACCAGGGGTTACAGTGGAGTGGTTTCCTCTAACCAGGGACAATCCAACAGCTGTTTGTGTGTGTGTGTGTGTGTGTGTGTGTGTGTGTGTGTGTGTGTGTGTGTGTGTGTGTGTGTGTGTGTGTGTGTGTGTGTGTGTGTGTGTGTGTGTGTGTGTGGACAACAGCTACCTTCCTGCATTTCAACACATTTTGCCACGAGGCAGAGAGAAACATTTGCAGTTTTATAATGCTATTCTACTCATTTTTAACATATAATGTTATTTTACACATTTTGTCATGAGTCTGACAGAAAACATTGCAGTTTTAAAGCTGATTTCATGCAATTCTATACATTTTGCCATGAGGATAAGAGAACATGTGTTGTTTTATAGGTCACCCCCCACTCTTTTACAACACTGCTACTCTCTGTTGTTATCATCTATGCATAGCCACTTTCATAACTCTACCTTTATGTACATATTACCTCAACTAACCGATGCCCTCAACCAACCGGTGCCCTCAACCAACAGGTGCCCTCAACCAACAGGTGCCCTCAACCAACAGGTGCCCTCAACCAACCGGTGCCCTCAACCAACAGGTGCCCTCAACCAACAGGTGCCCTCAACCAACAGGTGCCCTCAACCAACCGGTGCCCTCAACCAACCAACAGGTGCCCTCAACAGGTGCCCTCAACAAACAGGTGCCCTCAACCAACAGGTGCCCTCAACCAACAGGTGCCCTCAACTAACAAACCAACAGGTGCCCTCTGCCCTCAACCAACCGGTGCCCTCAACCAACAGGTGCCCTCAACCAACAGGTGCCCTCAACCAACAGGTGCCCTCAACCAACAGGTGCCCTCAACCAACAGGTGCCCTCAACCAACCGGTGCCCTCAACCAACCGGTGCCCTCAACCAACAGGTGCCCTCAACCAACAGGTGCCCTCAACTAACAGGTGCCCTCAACCAACAGGTGCCCTCAACTAACAGGTGCCCTCAACCAACAGGTGCCCTCAACCAACAGGTGCCCTCAACCAACAGGTGCCCTCAACTAACAGGTGCCCTCAACCAACAGGTGCCCTCAACTAACAGGTGCCCTCAACCAACAGGTGCCCTCAACCAACAGGTGCCCTCAACCAACCGGTGCCCTCAACCAACAGGTGCCCTCAACCAACAGGTGCCCTCAACTAACAGGTGCCCTCAACCAACAGGTGCCCTCAACTAACAGGTGCCCTCAACCAACCGGTGCCCTTAACCAACCGGTGCCCTCAACCAACAGGTGCCCTCAACTAACAGGTGCCCTTAACCAACAGGTGCCCTTAACCAACAGGTGCCCTCAACCAACAGGTGCCCTCAACCAACCGGTGCCCTCAACCAACAGGTGCCCTCAACTAACAGGTGCCTTCAACTAACAGGTGCCCTCAACCAACAGGTGCCCTCAACCAACAGGTGCCCTCAACTAACAGGTGCCCTCAACCAACCGGTGCCCTTAACCAACCGGTGCCCTCAACTAACAGGTGCCCTCAACCAACAGGTGTCCTCAACTAACAGGTGCCCTCAACCAACCAACCGGTGCCCTCAACCAACAGGTGCCCTCAACTAACAGGTGCCCTCAACCAACAGGTGCCCTCAACAACAGGTGCCCTCAACCAGGTGCCCTTAACCAACAGGTGCCCTCAACCAACAGGTGCCCTTAACCAACCGGTGCCCTCAACCAACAGGTGCCCTCAACTAACAGGTGCCCTCAACCAACAGGTGCCCTTAACCAACCGGTGCCCTCAACCAACAGGTGCCCTCAACTAACAGGTGCCCTTAACCAACAGGTGCCCTTAACCAACAGGTGCCCTCAACCAACAGGTGCCCTTAACCAACCGGTGCCCTCAACCAACAGGTGCCCTCAACTAACAGGTGCCCTCAACTAACAGGTGCCCTCAACCAACAGGTGCCCTCAACCAACCAACCGGTGCCTCAACCAACCGGTGCCCTCAACCAACAGGTGCCCTCAACCAACAGGTGCCCTCAACCAACAGGTGCCCTCACCAACAGGTGCCCTCAACCAACAGGTGCCCTCAACTAACAGGTGCCCTCAACCAACAGGTGGTGCCCTCAACCAACAGGTGCCCTCAACCAACAGGTGCCCTCAACCAACCCCTCAACAACAGGTGCCCTCAACCAACAGGTGCCCTCAACTAACAGGTGCCCTCAACCAACAGGTGCCCTCAACTAACAGGTGCCCTCAACCAACAGGTGCCCTCAACCAACAGGTGCCCTCAACCAACAGGTGCCCTCAACCAACAGGTCAACCAACAGGTGCCCTCAACCAACAGGTGCCCTCAACCAACAGGTGCCCTCAACAACAGGTGCAACCAACAGGTGCCCTCAACCAACCGGTGCCCTCAACCAACAGGTGCCCTCAACCAACAGGTGCCCTCAACCAACAGGTGCCCTCAACCAACAGGTGCCCTCAACCAACCGGTGCCCTCAACCAACAGGTGCCCTCAACTAACAGGTGCCCTCAACTAACAGGTGCCCTCAACCAACAGGTGCCCTTAACCAACAGGTGCCCTCAACCAACAGGTGCCCTCAACCAACCAGGTGCCCTCAACCAACAACTAACAGGTGCCCTCAACCAACAGGTGCCTCAACCAACAGGTTAACCAACAGGTGCCCTCAACCAACAGGTGCCCTCAACCAACCGGTGCCCTCAACCAGGTGCCTCGGCAACAAGGTGCCCTCAGCCAACACCGGTGCCCTCAACCAACAGGTGCCCTCAACTAACAGGTGCCCTTAACCAACAGGTGCCCTCAACCAACAGGTGCCCTTAACCAACCGGTGCCCTCAACCAACAGGTGCCCTCAACTAACAGGTGCCCTCAACCAACAGGTTCCCTCAACTAACAGGTGCCCTCAACTAACAGGTGCCCTCAACCAACAGGTGCCCTCAACTAACAGGTGCCCTCAACCAACAGGTGCCCTCAACTAATAGGTGCCCTCAACCAACCGGCGCCCTCAACCAACAGGTTCCCTCAACCAACAGGTGCCCTCAACTAACAGGTGCCCTGTTGTATTCAGCATTTCACTGTGAGGTGTACTACACCTGTTGTATTCAGCATTTCACTGTGAGGTGTACTACACCTGTTTTATTCAGCATTTCACTGTAAGGTCTACTACACCTGTTGTATTCAGCATTTCACTGTAAGGTCTACCTGTTGTATTCAGCATGTCACTGTAAGGTCTACTACACCTGTTGTATTCAGCATTTCACTGTACAGTCTACTACACCTGTTGTATTCAGCATTTCACTGTAAGGTCTGCTACACCTGTTGTATTCGGCATTTCACTGTGAGGTCTACTACACCTGTTGTATTCAGCATTTCACTGTGAGGTATACTACACCTGTTGTATTCAGCATTTCACTGTAAGGTCTACTACACCTGTTGTATTCAGCATTTCACTGTGAGGTCTACTACACCTGTTGTATTAAGCATTTCACTGTGAGGTCTACTACACCTGTTGTATTCGGGATTTCACTGTAAGGTCTACTACACCTGTTGTATTCAGCATTTCACTGTGAGGTCTACTACACCTGTTGTATTCAGCATTTCACTGTGAGGTCTACTACACCTGTTGTATTCAGCATTTCACTGTGAGGTCTACTACACCTGTTGTATTCAGCATTTCACTGTGAGGTCTACTACACCTGTTGTATTCAGCATTTCACTGTAAGGTCTACTACACCTGTTGTATTCGGCATTTCACTGTGAGGTCTACTACACCTGTTGTATTCAGCATTTCACTGTAAGGTCTACCTGTTGTATTCAGCATGTCACTGTAAGGTCTACTACACCTGTTGTATTCAGCATTTCACTGTACAGTCTACTACACCTGTTGTATTCAGCATTTCACTGTAAGGTCTACTACACCTGTTGTATTCGGCATTTCACTGTGAGGTCTACTACACCTGTTGTATTCAGCATTTCACTGTGAGGTGTACTACACCTGTTTTATTCAGCATTTCACTGTAAGGTCTACTACACCTGTTGTATTCAGCATTTCACTGTAAGGTCTACCTGTTGTATTCAGCATGTCACTGTAAGGTCTACTACACCTGTTGTATTCAGCATTTCACTGTGCAGTCTACTACACCTGTTGTATTCAGCATTTCACTGTGAGGTCTACTACACCTGTTGTATTCAGCATTTCACTGTGAGGTCTACTACACCTGTTGTATTCAGCATTTCACTGTGAGGTATACTACACCTGTTGTATTCAGCATTTCACTGTGAGGTCTACTACACCTGTTGTATTCAGCATTTCACTGTGAGGTCTACTACACCTGTCAGCATTTCACTGTGAGGTCTACTACACCTGTTGTATTCAGCATTTCACTGTGAGGTCTACTACACCTGTTGTATTCAGCATTTCACTGTAAGGTCTACTACACCTGTTGTATTCGGCATTTCACTGTGAGGTCTACTACACCTGTTGTATTCAGCATTTCACTGCAAGGTCTACTACACCTGTTGTATTCAGCATTTCACTGTAAGGTCTACTACACCTGTTGTATTCGGCGCATGTGATTTGTGATTTGATTTGAGTGACTATATCTTCATGCATCAAAAATATGATGAAAACACTTGGATAGCCCCCATATATGTCCCTCGACACCACCACAATGTTTGAGAGAGGTTGGTGTTGTAGAAATTTAGTTTTTATAGTGAACAATTACTTTTAGACACATCCAGTGTCTAAAACACAGTTCAATTACCACATTCAGACACTTCAGAGAGGCTGAAAAGACACTTGGATGTCCCCTGGATTCCCCATGACACCACCACAATGTTGGAGTGAGGTTGATATGGTAGAAATTGTGTTTTTAGACTGAACAAATAGCATTTAGGGATTGCAAATATATAATAGCACTGGAATTATCTAATTTACAGACATACGCTATACTTTGGAGAGGTTTAGGGACACTTGGAAACTTCCCGTGACCACACCTGACACCACTTACTTCAACATCTGCCCATTTATAGTTGTTAGGTCTATCAATTGACATTTTCTGTGTGTTTACAGCTCTGGGCATCAATAATTCACGTATAACTTGTCAATGAAAGATTACTTTCAAAATATATATATTTTGTGTGTGCTTGATCTAGTGTATTCTGAACTATGTAACTCCTATCTATCTTCTGAAACATTCTTCACAATCTCCCAGATGTCTTCTTTCCAAATATGGGCATGTCAGAATCATGTAATTACACATGAATAGCAGTAACTTTTGGGTATGTCTATTTTGGTGAAATCTACATTTTGCCATTACGTCTAAGAGGATAACTGATCAATGCACCGTCGTACAGTGTCATGTAATGCTTGAAAACAAAAACAATATGAACGAATAAGACATCTGGATACAGAAGTGCCATTTCTTTCCGATCTCTACAGCTTCCGTCCAAAAAAATAAAATCCTTTGAAATGACGTCAACATATACTGGTGGAGTTACTGGCTAGAGAGTGGCTACAGCTACAGTGGGCTACAGCTACAGTGGGCTACAGCTACAGTGGGCTACAGCTACAGTGGGCTACATGTACAGTGGGCTATAGCGGGCTACAGCGGGCTACAGCTACAGTGGGCTACAGCAACAGTGGGCTACAGCCACAGTGGGCTACAGCGGGCTACAGCCACAGTGGGCTACAGCTACAGTGGGCTACAGCTACAGTGGGTTACAGCTACAGTGGGCTACAGCTACAGTGGGCTACAGCGGGCTACAGCTACAGTGGGCTACAGCTACAGTGGGCTACAGCTACAGTGGGTTACAGCTACAGTGGGCTACAGCTACAGTGGGCTACAGCTACAGTGGGTTACAGCTACAGTGGGCTACAGCTACAGTGGGCTACAGCGGGCTACAGCTACAGTGGGCTACAGCTACAGTGGGCTACAGCTACAGTGGGCTATAGCGGGCTACAGCTACAGCGGGCTACAGCTACAGTGGGCTACAGCAACAGTGGGCTACAGCTACAGTGGGCTACAGCGGGCAACAGCTACAGTGGGCTACAGCTACAGTGGGCTACAGTTAGCTGACGAACTAGCTAAGTGCATGACCAGAATGTGCATGACCAGAATGTGCATGACCAGAATGTGCATGACCAGAATGTGCATGACCAGAAAGTGCATGACCAGAATGTGCATGACCAGAATGTGCATGACCAGAATGTGCATGACCAGAATGACACGTCGATGAACCACCAAAGGCACAACCCCATTTATGTTGAAAAATAGAGAAACAGGAGGAGTTGGGACCATTTTTCCTGCTCAAAGTCGACCATTAAAGCAAATTTTCTTGCAATTCTACACATCTTGCCATCGCTTATGACGTGTCCATTTGTTATCCTTGTTTCACATTTTCACCTGCACATTGATCTATATCATTAGTCGAGACACTACTATCCAAAAGATAAATCTCACTTCCTGCATGCCTGCCTCTCAAATCATAAAATCAGAACGTGCAGCTCTTTTTGGACTTGAGCTGAGTTTTCCACTTCCCTCTGTAATGAGTCTCGCTCAGTTCCATGCCTGCATCCCAAATGATCACCTATTTCCTATACAGCGCACTACTTTTGAATGTTTTATCATAAATTATTACGTGATACTCCTTCTGTGTGGTAGGGGGGGTGAACGGTTAATGTCCCTAGTGTATGGCATGCATCAGCTCCACACCAATGATGGCACACACATTCAGCACCACGGACAGTGCCAACATATACTTTCAGCACCACTGTACACGCAGCACTACTGCCAGTTTGTCAGTCTCGTGGACAGCGCACTGACCACAGCATTGCATTCAGCACCACGGACAGTGCCAACATATACTTTCAGCACCACTGTACACGCAGCACTACTGCCAGTTTGTCAGTCTCGTGGACAGCGCACTGACCACAGCATTGCATTCAGCACCACGGACAGTACCAACATGTACTTTCAGCACCACTGTACACGCAGCACTACTGCCAGTTTGTCAGTCTCGTGGACAGCGCACTGACCACACCATTGCATTCAGCACCACGGACAGTGCCAACATATACTTTCAGCACCACTGTACACGCAGCACTACTGCCAGTTTGTCAGTCTCGTGGACAGCGCACTGACCACAGCATTGCATTCAGCACCACGGACAGTGCCAACATATACTTTCAGCACCACTGTACACGCAGCACTACTGCCAGTTTGTCAGTCTCGTGGACAGCGCACTGACCACAGCATTGCATTCAGCACCACGGACAGTGCCAACATATACTTTCAGCACCACTGTACACGCAGCACTACTGCCAGTTTGTCAGTCTCGTGGACAGCGCACTGACCACAGCATTGCATTCAGCACCACGGACAGTGCCAACATATACTTTCAGCACCACTGTACACGCAGCACTACTGCCAGTTTGTCAGTCTCGTGGACAGCGCACTGACCACAGCATTGCATTCAGCACCACGGACAGTGCCAACATATACTTTCAGCACCACTGTACACGCAGCACTACTGCCAGTTTGTCAGTCTCGTGGACAGCGCACTGACCACAGCATTGCATTCAGCACCACGGACAGTGCAAACATATACTTTCAGCACCACTGTACACGCAGCGCTACTGCCAGTTTGTCAGTCTCGTGGACAGCGCACTGACCACAGCATTGCATTCAGCACCACGGACAGTGCCAACATATACTTTCAGCACCACTGTACACGCAGCGCTACTGCCAGTTTGTCAGTCTCGTGGACAGCGCACTGACCACAGCATTGCATTCAGCACCCTGGACAGCGGTCACAGCGCACCACTAGTTGAAACGGGCACACTTTATCCATATCAGCCAGCGACTTACCTCCAATATCTGGCCGTAGTTTCTTATCGTATTCCTTGAGTAAATTGTTCAGAATCTCTGTGGTGTCTGCCTCCATCGTCTTCGGAGCCAACTTTTGGTTCATGGTAACATCCTCATACTCTTCTTCATATTCCATTTTTGGAGAACTACAAAAAATAAAGATCTAATTAGATTGTGGGGAAAACAATTTAAAAAATAATCAATCATATCCCTACAGTAGTGCACAGCATTTAGGAAGTGCTGAAATCATGATGTATAGCTAACCTGAACACAGTACATTTGCATGGCTTATTAGTGTAGCTGTCAAAGGGTATTAGTGTAGCTGTCAAAGGGTATTAGTGTAGCTGTCAAAGGGTATTAGTGTAGCTGTCAAAGGGTATTAGTGTAGCTGTCAAAGGGTATTAGTGTAGCTGTCAAAGGGTATTAGTGTAGCTGTCAAAGGGTATTAGTGTAGCTGTCAAATGGTATTAGTGTAGCTGTCAAATGGTATTATTGTAGCTGTCAATGGGTATTAGTGTAGCTGTCAAATGGTATTAGTGCAGCTGTCAAATGGTATTAGTGTAGCTGTCAAATGGTATTAGTGTAGCTGTCAAAGGGTATTAGTGTAGCTGTCAAAGGGTATTAGTGTAGCTGTCAAAGGGTATTAGTGTAGCTGTCAAAGGGTATTAGTGTAGCTGTCAAAGGGTATTAGTGTAGCTGTCAAATGGTATTAGTGTAGCTGTCAAATGGTATTATTGTAGCTGTCAATGGGTATTAGTGTAGCTGTCAAATGGTATTAGTGCAGCTGTCAAATGGTATTAGTGTAGCTGTCAAAGGGTATTAGTGTAGCTGTCAAATGGTATTAATGTAGCTGTCAAAGGGTATTAATGTAGCTGTCAAAGGGCAAGGCTCGTACATTAATACCAATATAAAGGATAAGGCTGGTACATTAATACCAATATAAAGGGTGAGGCTGGTACATTAATCCCAATAGCTGGTACATTAATACCAATATAAAGGGTAAGGCTGGTACATTAATACCAATATAAAGGGTAAGGCTGGTACATTAATACCAATATAAAGGGTAAGGCTGGTACATTAATACCAATATAAAGGGTGAGGCTGGTACATTAATACCAATATAAAGGGTAAGGCTGGTACATTAATGCCAATATAAAGGGTAAGGCTGGTACATTAATCCCAATATAAAGGGTGAGGCTGGTACATTAATACCAATATAAAGGGTAAGGCTGGTACATTAATACCAATATAAAGGGTAAGGCTGGTACATTAATCCCAATATAATCCCAATATAAAGGGTGAGGCTGGTACATTAATACCAATATAAAGGGTAAGGCTGGCTGGTACATTAATATAAAGGGTACGGCAATTAATACCAATAGCTGGTACATTAATACCAATATAAAGGGTAAGGCTGGTACATTAATACCAATATAAAGGGTAAGGCTGGTACATTAATACCAATATAAATGGTAAGGCTGGTACATTAATACCAATATACAGGGTGAGGCTGGTACATTAATACCAATATAAAGGATAAGGCTGGTACATTAATACCAATATAAAGGGTAAGGCTGGTACATTAATACCAATAGCTGGTACATTAATACCAATATAAAGGGTGAGGCTGGTACATTAATACCAATATAAAGGGTAAAGCTGGTACATTAATCCCAATATAAAGGGTAAGGCTGGTACATTAATACCAATATAAAGGGTAAGGCTGGTACATTAATACCAATATAAAGGGTAAGGCTGGTACATTAATACCAATATAAAGGGTACGGCTGGTACATTAATACCAATATAAAGGGTAAGGCTGGTACATTAATCCCAATATAAAGGGTAAGGCTGGTACATTAATACCAATATAAAGGGTAAGGCTGGTACATTAATGCCAATAGAAATGGTAAGGCTGGTACATTAATACCAATAGAAATGGTAAGGCTGGTACATTAATACCAATATAAAGGGTAAGGCTGGTACATTAATACCAATATAAAGGGTAAGGCTGGTACATTAATACCAATATAAAGGGTACGGCTGGTACATTAATACCAATATAAAGGGTAAGGCTGGTACATTAATACCAATATAAAGGGTAAGGCTGGTACATTAATACCAATATAAAGGGTAAGGCTGGTACATTAATACCAATATAAAGGGTACGGCTGGTACATTAATACCAATAGCTGGTACATTAATACCAATATAAAGGGTAAGGCTGGTACATTAATACCAATATAAAGGGTAAGGCTGGTACATTAATACCAATATAAAGGGTAAGGCTGGTACATTAATGCCAAAAGAAATGGTAAGGCTGGTACATTAATACCAATAGAAATGGTAAGGCTGGTACATTAATACCAATATAAAGGGTAAGGCTGGTACATTAATGCCAATAGAAATGGTAAGGCTGGTACATTAATACCAATAGAAATGGTAAGGCTGGTACATTAATACCAATATAAAGGGTAAGGCTGGTACATTAATACCAATATAAAGGGTAAGGCTGGTACATTAATACCAATATAAAGGGTAAAGCTGGTACATTAATCCCAATGTAAAGGGTAAGGCTGGTACATTAATACCAATATAAAGGGTACGGCTGGTACATTAATACCAATATAAAGGGTAAGGCTGGTACATTAATACCAATATAAAGGGTACGGTTGGTACATTAATACCAATATAAAGGGTAAGGCTGGTACATTAATACCAATATAAAGGGTACGGCTGGTACATTAATACCAATATAAAGGGTAAGGCTGGTACATTAATACCAATAGCTGGTACATTAATACCAATATAAAGGATAAGGCTGGTACATTAATACCAATAGCTGGTACATTAATACCAATATAAAGGGTGAGGCTGGTACATTAAAACCAATATAAAGGGTAAGGCTGGTACATTAATCCCAATATAAAGGGTAAAGCTGGTACATTAATCCCAATATAAAGGGTAAGGCTGGTACATTAATCCCAATATAAAGGGTAAGGCTGGTACATTAATACCAATATAAAGGGTAAGGCTGGTACATTAATACCAATATAAAGGGTACGGCTGGTACATTAATACCAATATAAAGGGTAAGGCTGGTACATTAATACCAATATAAAGGGTAAGGCTGGTACATTAATACCAATATAAAGGGTAAGGCTGGTACATTAATACCAATATAAAGGGTACGGCTGGTACATTAATACCAATATAAAGGGTGAGGCTGGTACATTAATACCAATAGCTGGTACATTAATACCAATATAAAGGGTGAGGCTGGTACATTAATACCAATAGCTGGTACATTAATACCAATATACAGGGTACGGCTGGTACATTAATACCAATATACAGGGTAAGGCTGGTACATTAATACCAATATAAAGGGTACGGCTGGTACATTAATACCAATATAAAGGGTAAGGCTGGTACATTAATACCAATATAAAGGGTAAGGCTGGTACATTAATACCAATATAAAGGGTAAGGCTGGTACATTAATACCAATAGCTGGTACATTAATGCCAATATAAAGGGTAAGGCTGGTACATTAATCCCAATATAAAGGGTAAGGCTGGTACATTAATCCCAATGTAAATGGTAAGGCTGGTACATTAGTACCAATATAAAGGGTAAGGCTGGTACATTAATACTTGGGAATATGAATGTACTAGATCCAAAGATGCACAGCTGGCTGGCTGCACAGCTTGGGCTCAATAGAATTCACTGGCTGTACAATAAAGCTACATTCTTAAAATCTCCAAATCGATTTCTAATTCAGTTTCAGTAAATATCATGTCACATCAGTCCAGTCTTGTAGAATGAATGATGCTATCGATCAACTTAATTGTTGTATATTGCATGGAGAAAAACACATGTGAGGGAGAATCAACACCGAACCCCAACAGCACATTTGAGGGGGTATCAACACCGAACCCCAACAGCACATTTGAGGGGAAATCAACACCGAACCCCAACAGCACATTTGAGGGGGTGTCAACACCGAAACCCAACAGCACATTTGAGGGGGTGTCAACACCGAACCCCAACAGCACATTTGAGGGGGTGTCAACACCGAACCCCAACAGCACATTTGAGGGGTGTCAACACCGAACCCCAACAGCACATTTGAGGGGGTGTCAACACCGAACCCCAACAGCACATTTGAGGGGGTGTCAACACCGAACCCCAACAGCACATTTGAGGGGGTGTCAACACTGAACCCCAACAGCACATTTAAGGGGGTGTCAACACTGAACCCCAACAGCACATTTGAGGGGGTGTCAACACTGAACCCCAACAGCACATTTTAGGGGGTGTCAACACTGAACCCCAACAGCACATTTGAGGGGATGTCAACACTGAACCCCAACAGCACATTTGAGGGGGTATCAACACCTAACCCCAACAGTACATTTGAGGGGGTATCAACACCTAACCCCAACAGTACATTTGAGGGGGTATCAACACCTAACCCCAACAGTACATTTGAGGGGGTATCAACACCGAACCCCAACAGCACATTTTACATCAAACATATATCACCACTTACCAGGCATGAAAGACTGTCAGAAGTAAGAGGTAGACCAATAATTTGCCTGACATGTTTCAATTAAGATGCTTACGAGTTGAATGTGAGTGTCACAGAGACAGAACAGTGCGCTCAGAGAGGAAACAGAGTGGAAAGAAAAACACCCGCTATAGTCCTTTATTCCTCTACACAGAGTGGAAAGAAAAACACCCCGCTATAGTCCTTTATTCCTCTACACAGAGTGGAAAGAAAAACACCCCGCTATAGTCCTTTATTCCTCTAAACAGAGTGGAAAGAAAAACACCCCGCTATAGTCCTTTATTCCTCTAAACAGAGTGGAAAGAAAAACACCCTCCCCGGTATAGTCATTGATTCCTCTACACAGAGTGGAAAGAAAAACACCGTCCCCGGTACAGTCCTTTATTCCTCTAAACAGAGTGGAAAGAAAAACACCGTCCCCGGTATAGTCATTTATTTCTCTACACAGAGTGGAAAGAAAAACACCGTCCCCGGTATTGTCATTTATTCCTCTAGATATACCAACGTGTGCTTCGCGCTTAAATCGAAGAGAAAGTTAATAATCCAATGTGAAATACGAAATCCGCCATAGACAGGTGCCCGGTGTTTTAAAAATTAATTTCACAGCATTGTTAATGAATTGTTTCAGATAATAGACTATCTCTTCCTATTCCTCTTTAAAGTTGCTCCACTTGCGGCTGCCATCTTCAATATCTGCCCTCAACACACACACACACACACACACACATAGGCCTACTGACGGCCAAGGCAAGGGAAGCGAACTCTCTCTCGGTGGCTCGGATATGACCCAATTCATTCGATGAGCCCCCCTTCCCTCTCTCTCTCTCGCGCTCTCTCTCTCTCGCGCTCTCTCTCTCTCCTCTCTCTCTCTCTCTCTCTCGCGCTCTCTCTCTCTCTCTCTCGCTCTGTGTCTCTAATGCTCCATAGCCCTCTCTGTATACATGTATCCATTCACGTCTGCCTAATAACGAACATAAGAAATCCCGCTATAAGGTGAAATTGGCACTGAAAGATGAATATCTTTGGTAAATTAAATTCCTGTTTCCAATATCGGCTACACCCTAAGACAAAGGGTAGGATATGAACAACAACTTACAGGCTAACTTACCTCATCATATGGATCAAAAATAGTTTCTATATCAAGGGTATTTTTAAGGGACTTTTTCATTGCTATTATTGATGGAATATGTAGGGCACTTGTCGCCCTCACCTCCCGCCAGAACGCAATAATTATGTGAAAATGGACAGCGGCTGCTGGTCTGTCCTCATGCATTCATTTTTTTGTTTGTTTAACTAGGCAAGTAATTTAAGGACAAATTCTTAATTGCAATGACCGCCTACACCTGCAAAACCCCGACGACAATGGTCCAATTGTGTGCCGCCGTATGGGACTCCAACTCGCGGCTTGTTGTGATACAGCCTGAATTCGAACCAGGGTGTCTGCAGTGACGCATCAAGCACTGCGATGCAGTGCCTTAGACCACTGCGCCGCTCGGGAGCCCAATTTAAATGACAATGACAGACAGACAGATGTCAAGCTGTCTCTTTCCATTGTTGAGTCATCATATTTGGACAATAAGTTCACATTTACAGTTAACACCCACTATCTCTCTCTTCTAGAGACGGCACGTTGCAGGGTTGAGCCAGACTAGCGGTAACCGGCTGAGTTAGCGGCACCCACGCTTTCTCTTTCCACGGAGACAATATTGACAATGAACTTTCTTTGAATGAAACCTTGAATACGAGGGAGTTTCACTCTTATCAATAATACAAAAGCAAATGATAACGTGCTGCCCCAGCACGCAGTGACGTTCTAGCATATAAACTAAAGAGAGAGAGAGGTGAGATCCGGGCAGGCGGGCTGCGCAGCCTCCTGTAGCTGTTTCTGGGGATTCTTCTGAATCTGTAGGCTACTGATGCATGAGTGTGGAGCCCTGTAAGGAACACCATCATCTACTGGCTGAATAGAGAAACGCAGACGGGAGAGACTCCCCACCTACCTATCCAATCAAAAACAAAAAAACACCAACACACGGAATTGGTGTGTGCTCTGTCATGCTCCTAAATACAGAGAATGTAAACTCTAAAGTAATATATTAAACTCTCACTTATTCCAATACCCCACTCCTCCCTTAAGTAAAAACACAATGAAATGGGAAAACCAATAGAAAAGTGAAGTACCATTGAGCTGTGAATTGTTGGATCATCCTTCTCCACCAAACTTGCTAAGGACGCATTAACTTTCATTACAGCCTGGATTTTGATGGCAACACAGTCACTGTAGTCCCATTAACTTTCATTACAGCCTGGATTTTGATGGCAACACAGTCACTGTAGTCCCACTAACTTTCATTACAGCCTGGATTTTGATGGCAACAGTCACTGTAGTCCCATTAACTTTCATTACAGCCTAAAATCGGTTTCCTATTGAACACATTTCTCTCCGTAAGAAATATAGTTTGAAACGTTAAATCACATCAAATCAAATTTATTTATATAGCCCTTCGTACATCAGCTGATATCTCAAAGTGCTGTACAGAAACAATGGTGCTAATCGCTACACACCTGTCTGTTTCTTGTCAACAAGAAGATAGAGGACCTCCATATTCATGAGGTTTGATGGAGAATAGTCCACATTAGAGAAGATTGATGGAGTTTAGTCCATTTCAGAGAGGATTTTGGGGAGTTTAGTACATATCAGAGATGTTTGATGGAGTTTAGTCCATTTCAGAGAGGATTTTGGGGAGTTTAGTACATATCAGAGATGTTTGATGGAGTTTAGTCCATTTCAGAGAGGATTTTGGGGAGTTTAGTACATATCAGAGATGTTTGATGGAGTTTAGTCCATATCAGAGATGTTTGATGGAGTTTAGTCCATTTCAGAGATGTTTGATGGAGTTTAGTACATATCAGAGATGTTTGATGGAGTTCAATACATTTCAGAGAGGGTTGATGGAGTTTTGTCCATAACAGAGAGGATCTTGGGAGTATTGTCGAAATCATAGACGAGTGGATTACTCAAATCGATGGCACCAACTAAACAGACATTTTGGGATATAAGGAAGGATTTTATCGAACACAACGACACTACATGTTATAGCTGGGACCCTTTTGTCATCAACGACACTACATGTTATAGCTGGGACCCTTTTGTCATCAACGACACTACATGTTGTAGCTGGGACCCTTTTGTCATCAACGACACTACATGTTATAGCTGGGACCCTTTGGTCATCAACGACACTACATGTTGTAGCTGGGACCCTTTGGTCATCAACGACACTACATGTTGTAGCTGGGACCCTTTGGTCATCAACGACACTACATGTTATAGCTGGGACCCTTTTGTCATCAACGACACTACATGTTGTAGCTGGGACCCTTTGGATGACAAATCAGAGGAATTAAGCCGTCATCAAGCCTTCATTGAAAATAAGAATTTATTCTTAACTTACTTGCCTAGTTAAATAAAGGTTAAAAAAATGTTATCTCTGTAATGGCTACTGTAAATCAGACAGTGCAGTTCGATTAACAAGAATTTAAGCTTTCAGCAGATATGAGACACTCGTACGTACTTACATTTTTAATATCCATCATTTTGTTGATATTTTGTTTGAATTGCGAGCCCTCCAGATCCACCCGAAGTTGTCCCTCTATCAGGACGCCTAGCCCTTCATTACAGCCTGGATTTTGATGGCAACACAGTCACTGTAGTCCCATTAACTTCTTGGCGCACCCATCCCATTAGCGGGATCATTTTCGTCAACATCCGCTGAATTGCAGAGCGCCAAATTCAAATGAAATTACTAAAAATATTTTATTTTCATGAAATCACAAGTGCAATAGAGCAAAACACAGTTTAGCTTGTTGTTAATCCACCTGGCGTGTCAGATTTCAAAAAAGCTTTACAGCGAAAGCAAACCAAGCGTTTATGTAAGGACATCTCTCTCAGCAGACAAAACATTACAAACAGCTAGCAGCAAAGTAGATTGGTCACGAAAGTCAGAAAAGCCATAAAATGAATCGCTTACCTTTGATGGTCTTCGGATGTTTGCACTCACGAGACTCCCAGTTACACAATAAATGTTCCTTTTGTTCCATAAAGATTATTTTTATATCCAAAATACCTCTATTTGGTTGGCGCGTTATGTTCAGAAATCCACAGGCTCAAGACGTCACGACAGGGCAGACGAAAATTCCAAATAGTATCCTTAAAGTTTGTAGAAACATGTCAAACGTTTTATATAATCAATCCTCAGGTTGTTTTTACAATAATCAATAATATTTCAACCCGACCGTAGCTTTTTCAATAGGAGAGAAATGCCTGCTCCAAGCGCATGCAAAACTCTGCTGGCACCCAGCCATCCACTGACGCGGTGTGATCGTTCTCGCTCATTTTTCAGAATAAAAGGCTGAAACTATGTCTAAAGACTGTTCGCACCATGTGGAAGCCATAGGAAAAGGAATCTGGTTGATATCCCTTTAAATGGAGCGAAGACATGCAATGGAACTGGGAGCTTTCAAAATAAGAGGCACTTCCTGGTTGGATTTTCGTAGTTGGGTTTTCGCCTGCAATATCAGTTCTGTTATACTCACAGACAGAATTTTGACAGTTTTGGAAACTTTAGAGTGTTTTCTGTCCTTACTACCCTGCATGAATCTACAGGTAGCTAACCAACCAGGTTCAATGTTAGCTATAACTAGAAACGTATAATACAGTATCTGAAAACGTAGCTAGCTAGACTATCTTACGGAGCGGATTTACCAGCTATGTCTATCAACAGTTGTTGCATTGACAACCTACTGAAATGCATATTTGAGTAGTGGAATCTTTGGTTAATAACCTCTTAAGTCGACCCTCTACTTTTTTGAACATTTTGTTAAAAATCGCGCAACATTTCAGCGCCCTGCTACTCATGCCAGGAATATAGTACGTTCATATGGTTAGAATGTGTGGATAGGAAACCCTCGGACGTTTTTAAAACTGGTTAAATCATGACTGTGGCTATAACATAACGTGCGTTACATCGGAAAGCGCAGGAAAACCTGATCACAGAAAATGGAAATAAATATCCTTGCGCCACTTCCAGCAATTGTTAACAGTGAGCCGAATTAGATAAGACCGAGCATTCAACTCCCACAGCATCCCCATGTTGTCTAGAGTCTTGTGAATTGAATCATCTTTGATTCTTGGTTGAACCGAAACAGGGGCACCACTTACCTCCGGTCTCCGCCCAGATCATTCCGGAAGAGCTCTCTCGTGAAATTTTTTCCAAGACGACAGCTAATGATTTTTACATCGCCTAAGGATGATTTTTATCGCTTATTAACGTTTACTAATACCTAAAGTAGCATTACAAACGTATTTCGAAGTGTTTTGTGAAAGTTTATCGTCTACTTTTTGAATTTAAAAAAATGACGTTACGTTGTGAAATCGCTGTTTTTTTCGTTTATCACACAGTCTACATATAACGATATCTTGGCTTTATATGGCCCGATTTAATCGAAATAAAGACCCAATAGTGTTTATGGGACATCTAGGAGTGCCAACAAAGAAGATGGTGAAAGGTAATGACTGTTTTCTATTTTATTGTGCGGTTTGTGTAACGCCGAAATGCTAATTATTTTGTTTACGTCCCCTGCTGTGCTTTTGTGTTGTAGTGTATTGGTGCATGCTATCAGATAATAGCTTCTCATGCTGTCGCCGAAAAGCATTTTAAAAATCTGACTTGTTGCCTGGATTCACAACGAGTGTAGCTTTAATTTGATACCCTGCATGTGTATTTTAATGAACTTTTTGAGTTTTAACTAATACTATTAGCATTTAGCGTAGCGCATTTGCATTTCCAGAGCTCTAGTTGGGACGCAAGCGTCCCAAGTAGAAGCAAGAGGTTAAGACATATACGGTTGAAGTCGGAAGGTTACATACAGATGCTGGGCTGCCGTTGGACAAATTAAAATAACCTGGCTCTTTTGTCCATTATAATATCATCATGTAGGCTTTGCCCACACGGTATCTGCCAGCTTGTTGCCTAGAGCGAACGTGACATTACCAAAGTGGGCACATTCGCTATATATCACCAACAAAAAATGGTGACAAAGTGCTTTCATTTCTAAAAAGTAAAACAGATACAGTTGAAGTCGGAAGTTTACATACACCTTAGCCGACTACATTAAACTCTGTATTTCACAATTCCTGACATTTAATCCTAGTAAAAATCCCTTTCTTAGGTCAGTTAGGATCACCACTTTATTTTAAGAATGTGAAATGTCAGAATAATCGTAGAGAGAATGATTTATTTCAGCTTTTATTTATTTCATCACATTCCCAGTGGGTCAGAAGTTTACATACACTCAATTAGTATTTGGTAGCATTGCCTTTAAACTGTTTAACTTGGGTGAAATGATTCAGGTAGCCTTCCACAAGCATCCCAAAATAAGTTGGGTGAATTTTGGCCCAATTCTCCTGACAGAGCAGGTGTAACTGAGTCGGGTGTCTAGGCCTCCTTGCTCACACAAGCTTTTTCAGTTCTGCCTATGAACTTTCTATTGGATTGAGGTCAGGGCTTTGTGATGGCCACTCCAATACCTTGACTTTGTTGTCCTTAAGCCATTTTGCCACAACCTTGGATGTATGCTTGGGGCCATTTGCGACCAAGCTTTAACTTCCTGACTGATACCTTGAGATGTTGCTCCAATATATCCACATAATTTCCCTTCCTCATGTTGCCATCTATTTTGTGAAGTGCACCAGTCCCTCCTGCAGCAAAGCACCCCCACAACATGATGCTGCCACCCCTGTGCTTCATGGTTGGGATGGTGTTCTTCAGTTTGCAAGCCTCACCCTTTATCCTCCAAACATAACGATGGTCATTATGGCCAGACAGTTCTATTTTTCTTTCCTCAGACCAGAGGACCAAAAAGTACCATCTTTGTCCCCATATGCAGTTGCAAACCGTAGTCTGGTGGTTTTATGGCGGTTTTGGAGCAGTGGCTTCTTCCTTGCTGAGCGGCCTTTCAGGTTATGTCGATAGGGCTCGTTTTACTGTGGATATAGATACTTTTGTACCTACTTTTGTACCTGTTTCCTCCAGCATCTTCACAAGGTCCTTTGCTGTTGTTCTGGGATTGATTTGCACTTTTTGCACCAAAGTACGTTCATCTCTAGGAGACAGAAAGCGTCTCCTTCCTGAGCAGTATGACGGCTGCGTGGTCCCATGGTGTTTATACTTGAGTATTATTGTTTGTACAGATGAACGTGGTACCTTCAGCCATTTGGAAATTGTTTTCTGAGGTCTTGGCTGATTTCTTTTGAAATTCCCATGATGTCAAGCAAAGAGGCACTGAGTTTGAAGGTAGGCCTTGAAATACATCCACAGGTACACCTCCAATTGATCAATTTTATCTTATTTTATTTGATTATGTCAATTACACTATTAGAAGCTTCTATTCATGACATCATTTTCTGGAATTTTCCAAGCTGTTTAAAGGCACAGTAAACTTAGTGTATGTAAACTTCTAACCCACTGGAATTGTTATACAGTGAATTAAAAGTGAAATAATCTGTCTGTAAACAATTGTTGGAAAAAATGAATAGTGTCATGCAAAAAGTAGATGTCCTAACTGACTTGCCAAAACTATAGTTTGTGGAGTGGTTGAAAAACCCGTTTTAATGACTCCAACCTAATTTTATGTAAACTTCTGACTTCAACTGTATATGTGCAATACATAAACACACAGACACACACACACACACACACACACACACACACACACACACACACACACACACACACACACACACACACACATACATACATACATACATGGAGATGTTGTTGTCCTTGCACCACACTGCCAGTTCTCTGACCTCCTCCCTACAACCACTGTTGTGTTGTCGGCAAACTTAATGGTGTTGGAGTTGTGTTTGGCCATGCAGTCGGGGGTGAACAGGGAGTACAGCAGGGGACTAAGTACACATCCCTGAGGGGCCCCAGTGTTAAGGATCAGTGTGGCAGATCTTACCACCTGGGGGTAACCAGGTTAACTAACACAACTTACCCATCAGGAAGTCCAGGATCAATTGATCTAATGACTCTGCCTCCTCACAGCACAATCTGCAGAGCTGGGAAGGATTGTATCCCCATATATATAAGATTCTATTGGTTGCAAGAATTTTGCATAATAATTTAAATGGAAAAATGTGAAGTTTTGAATTGGCCGTTGTTTTGCGTGTCAATTCATTAACTATGTGCCATGGAATCTGTACATGGAAAATCTCTTCCCAACTATTTTGCTATTTATATGGCACAGCTGTCAATTTTATGGTCCTTAAATGAAACTGGTTTATGTTTTTATTTATCACACGTTTCTTTAACCATTAATGGTTTTTAATGACATACAAGTTCCTTACTTTTTCCCCCTTCTACCTGCCTCTTCCCTTTTTGTGGTAATGCTGCAATTAGTTGGTTGAAATGTTGGGTAGAGCAGACATTTCTATACATCAGTTATAAATAACTTATCATCCAGTAGACTTTGATTTAATTAAATATCCTCGCCCACGTGGAAATTCTGTAAGAGTATATATATATATTATATTATGTGATGATCCGACCGTATTCTGTCTGATTTGGTAAATACAGGAAATTTCCACTACACCCCTATCAACATTTTTAAAACTTTTGGTGCCAGAGAGAAACTCTTAAGGATTAGCCCCTTTTTCAAAATGTTCACCCTTAATGACATTGTCCGTCGTATTGATGACATTGACATTCTTCAAGGAAGAACACTAAACGCGACGCTATATAAACCGAGTGCTGACAAACACATTGACAATAACCCAAAAACCAAAATGGCAAATGGCAACCTAAATAGGATCCCCAATCAGAGACAACGATAAACAGCTGCCTTTGATTGGGAACCAATTCAGGCCACCATAGACCTACATTTAACTAGACAATACCAAAACCCCATAGATATACAAAAACGCCAGAGAAGACAAAAACACACATTTTATTTATTTATTTCACCTTTATTTAACCAGGTAGGCAAGTTGAGAACAAGTTCTCATTTCCAATTGCGACCTGGCCAAGATAAAGCAAAGCAGTTCGACAGATACAACGACACAGAGTTACACATGGAGTAAAACAAACATACAGTCAATAATACAGTATAAACAAGTCTATATACAATGTGAGCAAATGAGGTGAGAAGGGAGGTAAAGGCAAAAAAGGCCATGGTGGCAAAGTAAATACAATATAGCAAGTAAAACACTGAAATGGTAGTTTTGCAATGGAAGAATGTGCAAAGTAGAAATAAAAATAATGGGGTGCAAAGGAGCAAAATAAATAAATAAATGAAATACAGTTGGGAAAGAGGTAGTTGTTTGGGCTAAATTATAGGTGGGCTTACCACCCTCGTCACACCCTGACCTAACCAAAATAATAAAGAAAACAAAGACAACTAAGGTCAGGGCGTGACAGACTTATCCAAATCTAACTGCCCGTAGCTCAGGCCCTGAAGCCTGAGGATATGCATAGCAAGGACATGCTCATGTAGCTCAGGCCCTGAAGCCTGAGGATATGCATAGCAAGGACATGCTCATGTAGCTCAGGCCCTGAAGCCTGAGGATATGTATATCAAGGGCATGCATTTTCTTGGTACCATTTGAAAGGAAAGACTTTGAAATTTATGTGAAAGGAATGTAGTAGAATATAACACAGTAGATCTGGTAAAAGATGATAGAAAGAAAAATACAAACCGTTCTTTTTATTTTGTTTGTCACATCATCTTTGAAATGCAAGGCTATAATGTATTATACCAGCCCAGGTGCAATTTAGATTCTGGCCACTAGATGGCATCAGTGTATGTGCAAAGTTTTAGACTGATCCAATGAACCATTTGACTTCTGTTTAAAATTTTGTGTCAAGACTGCCCAAATGTGCCTAATTTGTTCATTAATAATTTTTTATGTTCAAAATGATGCACTCTCCTCAAACAATAGCATGGTATTCATTCACTGTAGTTAGATTAACAAGAATTTAAGTTTTCTTCCAATACCAGATATGTCTATGTCCTGGGAAATGTTCTTGTTACTTACAACCTCATGCTAATCACATTAGCCTACGTTAGCTCAACCTCATGCTAATCACATTAGCCTACGTTAGCTCAACCTCATGCTAATCACATTAGCCTACGTTAGCTCAACCTCATGCTAATCACATTAGCCTACGTTAGCTCAACCTCATGCTAATCACATTAGCCTACGTTAGCTCAACCTTCCCGTGGAAGGGACACCGATACCGAAGTTAAGCCTCTGCCATGTATATCTCACTAAGTCAGGATATTAAACCTCCATGTATATCTCACTAGGTCAGGGTATTAAACCACTGCCATGTATATCTCACTAGGTCAGGGTATTTAATTAAGCTTCCATATATCCACTAATTCCAATATATCCATGACATTCATGATTTCCTTAAGAGCCTCAGGGTGATAGTTTGTAGTGTGATTTCCTTTCAGGTCCATTGAGGTATTTAAGACCGTATTAAAATCTCCCACCATAATAATAGAGCCTAGTGTTGCTTGTAGGGTTGATAAATTCTTCTATATAATTTCAAAGAAGCTCATCATTATGTTGACCGTATAGGTTAATAATAACCCCTATCTGTTTATTGTCCAATAACATATTTAAAATAATAAATCGACCCCTTCTGAAAGTCTTTATACCCCCCTAGTCGTTTTGTCACGGAATTCTTTCTGGGAAGGAGAGGCGGACCAAAACGCAGCGTGGTTATTTTTATACATCTTTAATAAAGATGATAACTTGAACAATGTATAATACAAAATAAGAAACGTGAAAAACCGAAACAACCCCAATCTGGTGCAACAAATACAAAGACAGGAACAATCACCCACAAAACCCAACACCAAACAGGCTACCTAAATATGGTTCCCAATCAGAGACAACCACCCACAAAACCCAACAGGCTACCTAAATATGGTTCCCAATCAGAGACAACCACCCACAAAACCCAACACGCTACCTAAATATGGTTCCCAATCAGAGACAATCACCCACAAAACCCAACACCAAACAGGCTACCTAAATATGGTTCCCAATCAGAGACAATCACCCACAAAACCCAACACCAAACAGGCTACCTAAATATGGTTCCCAATCAGAGACAATCACCCACAAAACCCAACACCAAACAGGCTACCTAAATATGGTTCCCAATCAGAGACAATGACTAACACCTGCCTCTGATTGAGGACCATATCAGGCCCAAACACAGAAACAGACAAACTAGACACACAACATAGAATGCCCACTCAGATCACACCCTGACCAAACAAAACATAGAAACATACAAAGCAAACTATGGTCAGGGTGTGACACCTTTTTCCACAAAACTTCATCTAACTTCATCTTTCCTGTAAACAATAGATATTATATTCCTTTTCTTTTAGCCAGGTAAATACTGATCGTCTTTTCTTATTATCTGATAAACCATTACAATTAGAACTGGCTATACTTATTTCACCATTTATCATAATGAGACAGAAGTTTCAATTCTATTCATCATAATATATGTTTGTAAACGTACCATTAAAAAGTAACGTGATGTTGGAGTGTCTATATAGCTGTACCATGATATTTGCATTGCTACTAATTAAAACCTCCAATTGGTCCCCACTATTCCACCCGAGCTGGGTTGTCATCCCAATGCCCGGCAGACCACCAGCCTTGAAGAGACTGGGATTGATTCATCCTTGGAAAAGAGAACACATACAGAACAGAAGGAGATCAACCGCCAAATGCATTTCCATCGCCCTCACCTCCATTTGTATTATACAGAGACATAAAAAAATAAAATCCTGTTTATAAATCTTATTTTACATAATTAACTATTCATATTTGTAGTAATGTAGGCAATTTATGCAAAGTATTTTACTTCTCTTGCCATGACTAAAATTACATTATTGCAAGAAATTATTATATTAGCAAACAATTATTGTGAATCATCCTACATTGTACCTAACATCTTTTACTCCTTCGCAACAGTGGTGGGATACACACACACACACACTCACACACACTCATACACACTCAACCCCTTTCTCCCACAACAACCATAGACTCACATTCTCAACAGTTGCACCATCCCAGAGCCCAACTCAAGAAAGGTCTTGATTTGCGAATGCATATACAGTTCCAGCTGTATGAGAAGGCCTGCAATACTGAGCAGAAACAATGGGCAGAAATGGGGAGATTTTATGAACCATTGTCATGTCCTAGATGATGATGGTCAGATATAACCCCTTCCCCTGAAACACCCACAACAAGGTCCCCCGTACTGACCATAGACCCTGAAACACCCACAACAAGGTCCCCCGTACTGACCATAGACCCTGAAACACCCACAACAAGGTCCCCCGTACTGACCATAGACCCTGAAACACCCACAACAAGGTCCCCCATACTGACCATAGACCCTGAAACACCCACAACACGGTCCCCCGTACTGAGCATAGACCCTGAAACACCCACAACAAGGTCCCCCATACTGACCATAGACCCTGAAACACCCACAACAAGGTCCCCTGTACTGACCATAGAGCCTGAAACACCCACAACAAGGTCCCCCGTACTGAGCATAGACCCTGAAACACCCACAACAAGGTTGACTATAGACCCTGAAACACCCACAACACGGTCCCCCGTACTGAGCATAGACCCTGAAACACCCACAACAAGGTTGACCATAGACCCTGAAACACCCACAACAAGGTCTCCCGTACTGACCATAGACCCTGAAACACCCACAACAAGGTCTCCCGTACTGACCATAGACCCTGAAATACCCACAACAAGGTCCCGCGTACTGACCATAGACCCTGAAACACCCACAACAAGGTCCCCCGTACTGACCATAGACCCTGAAACACCCACAACAAGGTCCCCCGTACTGACCATAGACCCTGAAACACCCACAACAAGGTCCCCCGTACTGAGCATAGACCCTGAAACACCCACAACAAGGTCCCCCCGTACTACCATAGACCCTAAAAACCCACAACAAGGTCTCCCGTACTGACCATAGACCCTGAAATACCCACAACAAGGTCCCCCGTACTGACCATAGAGCCTGAAACACCCACAACACGGTTGACCATAGACCCTGAAATACCCACAACAAGGTCCCCCGTACTGACCATAGACCCTGAAACACCCACAACAAGGTCCCCCGTACTGACCATAGACCCTGAAACACCCACAACAAGGTCCCCCGTACTGACCATAGACCCTGAAACACCCACAACAAGGTCCCCCGTACTGACTATAGACCCTGAAACACCCACAACAAGGTCCCCCGTACTGAGCATAGACCCTGAAACACCCACAACAAGGTCCCCCATACTGACCATAGACCCTGAAACACCCACAACAAGGTCCCCCGTACTGACCATAGACCCTGAAACACCCACAACAAGGTCCCCCGTACTGAGCATAGACCCTGAAACACCCACAACAAGGTCCCCCGTACTGACCATAGACCCTGAAACACCCACAACAAGGTCCCCCGTACTGACCATAGACCCTGAAACACCCACAACAAGGTCCCCCGTACTGACCATAGACCCTGAAACACCCACAACAAGGTCCCCCGTACTGAGCATAGACCCTGAAACACCCACAACAAGGTCCCCCGTACTACCATAGACCCTAAAAACCCACAACAAGGTCTCCCGTACTGACCATAGACCCTGAAATACCCACAACAAGGTCCCCCATAGACCCTGACTGACCATAGACCTGAAACACCCACAACACGGTTGACCATAGACCCTGAAATACCCACAACAAGGTCCCCCGTACTGACCATAGACCCTGAAACACCCACAACAAGGTCCCCCGTACTGACCATAGACCCTGAAATACCCACAACAAGGTCCCCGTACTGACCATAGACCCTGAAACACCCACAACAAGGTCCCCCGTACTGAGCATAGACCCTGAAACACCCACAACAAGGTCTCCCGTACTGACCATAGACCCTGAAATACCCACAACAAGGTCCCCCGTACTGACCATAGAGCCTGAAACACCCACAACACGGTTGACCATAGACCCTGAAATACCCACAACAAGGTCCCCCGTACTGACCATAGACCCTGAAACACCCACAACAAGGTCTCCCGTACTGACCATAGACCCTGAAACACCCACAACAAGGTCCCCCGTACTGACCATAGACCCTGAAACACCCACAACAAGGTCCCCCGTACTGACCATAGACCCTGAAACACCCACAACAAGGTCCCCCATACTGACCATAGACCCTGAAACACCCACAACACGGTCCCCCGTACTGAGCATAGACCCTGAAACACCCACAACAAGGTCCCCCATACTGACCATAGACCCTGAAACACCCACAACAAGGTCCCCTGTACTGACCATAGACCCTGAAACACCCACAACACGGTCCCCCGTACTGAGCATAGACCCTGAAACACCCACAACAAGGTCCCCCGTACTGAGCATAGACCCTGAAACACCCACAACAAGGTTGACTATAGACCCTGAAACACCCACAACACGGTCCCCCGTACTGAGCATAGACCCTGAAACACCCACAACAAGGTTGACCATAGACCCTGAAACACCCACAACAAGGTCTCCCGTACTGACCATAGACCCTGAAACACCCACAACAAGGTCTCCCGTACTGACCATAGACCCTGAAATACCCACAACAAGGTCCCGCGTACTGACCATAGACCCTGAAACACCCACAACAAGGTCCCCCGTACTGACCATAGACCCTGAAACACCCACAACAAGGTCCCCCGTACTGACCATAGACCCTGAAACACCCACAACAAGGTCCCCCGTACTGAGCATAGACCCTGAAACACCCACAACAAGGTCCCCCGTACTACCATAGACCCTAAAAAACCCACAACAAGGTCTCCCGTACTGACCATAGACCCTGAAATACCCACAACAAGGTCCCCGTACTGACCATAGAGCCTGAAACACCCACAACACGGTTGACCATAGACCCTGAAATACCCACAACAAGGTCCCCCGTACTGACCATAGACCCTATAACACCCACAACAAGGTCCCCCGTACTGACCATAGACCCTGAAACACCCACAACAAGGTCCCCCGTACTGACCATAGACCCTGAAACACCCACAACAAGGTCCCCCGTACTGAGCATAGACCCTGAAACACCCACAACAAGGTCTCCCGTACTGACCATAGACCCTGAAATACCCACAACAAGGTCCCCCGTACTGACCATAGAGCCTGAAACACCCACAACACGGTTGACCATAGACCCTGAAATACCCACAACAAGGTCCCCCGTACTGAGCATAGACCCTGAAACACCCACAACAAGGTCTCCCATACTGACCATAGACCCTGAAACACCCACAACAAGGTCTCCCGTACTGACCATAGACCCTGAAATACCCACAACAAGGTCCCGCGTACTGACCATAGACCCTGAAACACCCACAACAAGGTCCCCCGTACTGACCATAGACCCTGAAACACCCACAACAAGGTCCCCCGTACTGACCATAGACCCTGAAACACCCACAACAAGGTCCCCCGTACTGAGCATAGACCCTGAAACACCCACAACAAGGTCCCCCGTACTACCATAGACCCTAAAAAACCCACAACAAGGTCTCCCGTACTGACCATAGACCCTGAAATACCCACAACAAGGTCCCCGTACTGACCATAGAGCCTGAAACACCCACAACACGGTTGACCATAGACCCTGAAATACCCACAACAAGGTCCCCCGTACTGACCATAGACCCTGAAACACCCACAACAAGGTCCCCCGTACTGACCATAGACCCTGAAACACCCACAACAAGGTCCCCCGTACTGACCATAGACCCTGAAACACCCACAACAAGGTCCCCCGTACTGAGCATAGACCCTGAAACACCCACAACAAGGTCTCCCGTACTGACCATAGACCCTGAAATACCCACAACAAGGTCCCCCGTACTGACCATAGAGCCTGAAACACCCACAACACGGTTGACCATAGACCCTGAAATACCCACAACAAGGTCCCCCGTACTGACCATAGACCCTGAAACACCCACAACAAGGTCTCCCGTACTGACCATAGACCCTGAAACACCCACAACAAGGTCCCCCGTACTGACCTTAGACCCTGAAACACCCACAACAAGGTCCCCCGTACTGACCATAGACCCTGAAACACCCACAACAAGGTCCCCCATACTGACCATAGACCCTGAAACACCCACAACACGGTCCCCCGTACTGAGCATAGACCCTGAAACACCCACAACAAGGTCCCCCATACTGACCATAGACCCTGAAACACCCACAACAAGGTCCCCTGTACTGACCATAGAGCCTGAAACACCCACAACAAGGTCCCCCGTACTGAGCATAGACCCTGAAACACCCACAACAAGGTTGACTATAGACGCTGAAACACCCACAACACGGTCCCCCGTACTGAGCATAGACCCTGAAACACCCACAACAAGGTTGACCATAGACCCTGAAACACCCACAACAAGGTCTCCCGTACTGACCAAAGACCCTGAAACACCCACAACAAGGTCTCCCGTACTGACCATAGACCCTGAAATACCCACAACAAGGTCCCGCGTACTGACCATAGACCCTGAAACACCCACAACAAGGTCCCCCGTACTGACCATAGACCCTGAAACACCCACAACAAGGTCCCCCGTACTGACCATAGACCCTGAAACACCCACAACAAGGTCCCCCGTACTGAGCATAGACCCTGAAACACCCACAACAAGGTCCCCCGTACTACCATAGACCCTAAAAAACCCACAACAAGGTCTCCCGTACTGACCATAGACCCTGAAATACCCACAACAAGGTCCCCGTACTGACCATAGAGCCTGAAACACCCACAACACGGTTGACCATAGACCCTGAAATACCCACAACAAGGTCCCCCGTACTGACCATAGACCCTGAAACACCCACAACAAGGTCCCCCGTACTGACCATAGACCCTGAAACACCCACAACAAGGTCCCCCGTACTGACCATAGACCCTGAAACACCCACAACAAGGTCCCCCGTACTGACTATAGACCCTGAAACACCCACAACAAGGTCCCCCGTACTGAGCATAGACCCTGAAACACCCACAACAAGGTCCCCCATACTGACCATAGACCCTGAAACACCCACAACAAGGTCCCCCGTACTGACCATAGACCCTGAAACACCCACAACAAGGTCCCCCGTACTGAGCATAGACCCTGAAACACCCACAACAAGGTCCCCCGTACTGACCATAGACCCTGAAACACCCACAACAAGGTCCCCCGTACTGACCATAGACCCTGAAACACCCACAACAAGGTCCCCCGTACTGACCATAGACCCTGAAACACCCACAACAAGGTCCCCCGTACTGAGCATAGACCCTGAAACACCCACAACAAGGTCCCCCGTACTACCATATACCCTAAAAAACCCACAACAAGGTCTCCCGTACTGACCATAGACCCTGAAATACCCACAACAAGGTCCCCGTACTGACCATAGAGCCTGAAACACCCACAACACGGTTGACCATAGACCCTGAAATACCCTCAACAAGGTCCCCCGTACTGACCATAGACCCTGAAACACCCACAACAAGGTCCCCGTACTGACCATAGACCCTGAAACACCCACAACAAGGTCCCCCGTACTGAGCATAGACCCTGAAACACCCACAACAAGGTCCCCCGTACTACCATATACCCTAAAAAACCCACAACAAGGTCTCCCGTACTGACCATAGACCCTGAAATACCCACAACAAGGTCCCCCGTACTGACCATAGAGCCTGAAACACCCACAACACGGTTGACCATAGACCCTGAAATACCCTCAACAAGGTCCCCCGTACTGACCATAGACCCTGAAACACCCACAACAAGGTCCCCCGTACTGACCATAGACCCTGAAATACCCACAACAAGGTCTCCCGTACTGACCATAGACCCTGAAACACCCACAACAAGGTCCCCCGTACTGACCATAGACCCTGAAACACCCACAACAAGGTCCCCCGTACTGACCATAGACCCTGAAACACCCACAACAAGGTCCCCCGTACTGACTATAGACCCTGAAACACCCACAACAAGGTCCCCCGTACTGAGCATAGACCCTGAAACACCCACAACAAGGTCTCCCGTACTGACCATAGACCCTGAAATACCCACAACAAGGTCCCCCGTACTGACCATAGAGCCTGAAACACCCACAACACGGTTGACCATAGACCCTGAAATACCCACAACAAGGTCCCCCGTACTGACCATAGACCCTGAAACACCCACAACAAGGTCTCCTGTACTGACCATAGACCCTGAAACACCCACAACAAGGTCCCCCGTACTGACCATAGACCCTGAAACACCCACAACAAGGTCCCCCGTACTGACCATAGACCCTGAAACACCCACAACAAGGTCCCCCGTACTGACTATAGACCCTGAAACACCCACAACAAGGTCCCCCGTACTGAGCATAGACCCTGAAACACCCACAACAAGGTCTCCCATACTGACCATAGACCCTGAAATACCCACAACAAGGTCCCCCGTACTGACCATAGAGCCTGAAACACCCACAACACGGTTGACCATAGACCCTGAAATACCCACAACAAGGTCCCCCGTACTGACCATAGACCCTGAAACACCCACAACAAGGTCTCCCGTACTGACCATAGACCCTGAAACACCCACAACAAGGTCCCCCGTACTGACCATAGACCCTGAAACACCCACAACAAGGTCCCCGTACTGACCATAGACCCTGAAACACCCACAACAAGGTCCCCCGTACTGACTATAGACCCTGAAACACCCACAACAAGGTCCCCCGTACTGAGCATAGACCCTGAAACACCCACAACAAGGTCCCCCATACTGACCATAGACCCTGAAACACCCACAACAAGGTCCCCGTACTGACCATAGACCCTGAAACACCCACAACAAGGTCCCCCGTACTGAGCATAGACCCTGAAACACCCACAACAAGGTCCCCCGTACTGACCATAGACCCTGAAACACCCACAACAAGGTCCCCCGTACTGACCATAGACCCTGAAACACCCACAACAAGGTCCCCCGTACTGACCATAGACCCTGAAACACCCACAACAAGGTCCCCGGTACTGACCATAGACCCTGAAACACCCACAACAAGGTCCCCCGTACTGACCATAGACCCTGAAACACCCACAACAAGGTCCCCCGTACTGACCATAGACCCTGAAACACCCACAACAAGGTTGACTATAGACCCTGAAACACCCACAACACGGTCCCCCGTACTGAGCATAGACCCTGAAACACCCACAACAAGGTTGACCATAGACCCTGAAACACCCACAACAAGGTCTCCCGTACTGACCATAGACCCTGAAACACCCACAACAAGGTCTCCCGTACTGACCATAGACCCTGAAATACCCACAACAAGGTCCCGCGTACTGACCATAGACCCTGAAACACCCACAACAAGGTCCCCCGTACTGACCATAGACCCTGAAACACCCACAACAAGGTCCCCCGTACTGACCATAGACCCTGAAACACCCACAACAAGGTCCCCCGTACTGAGCATAGACCCTGAAACACCCACAACAAGGTCCCCCGTACTACCATAGACCCTAAAAAACTCACAACAAGGTCTCCCGTACTGACCATAGACCCTGAAATACCCACAACAAGGTCCCCGTACTGACCATAGAGCCTGAAACACCCACAACACGGTTGACAATAGACCCTGAAATACCCACAACAAGGTCCCCCGTACTGACCATAGAGCCTGAAACACCCACAACACGGTTGACCATAGACCCTGAAATACCCTCAACAAGGTCCCCCGTACTGACCATAGACCCTGAAACACCCACAACAAGGTCCCCCGTACTGACCATAGACCCTGAAATACCCACAACAAGGTCTCCCGTACTGACCATAGACCCTGAAACACCCACAACAAGGTCCCCCGTGACCATAGACCCTGAAACACCCACAACAAGGTCTCCCCGTACTGACCATAGACCCTGAAACACCCACAACAAGGTCCCCCGTACTGACCATAGACCCTGAAACACCCACAACAAGGTCTCCCGTACTGACCATAGACCCTGAAACACCCACAACAAGGTCCCCCGTACTGACCATAGACCCTGAAACACCCACAACAAGGTCCCCCGTACTGAGCATAGACCCTGAAACACCCACAACACCCCCATACTGACCATAGACCCTGAAACACCCACAACAAGGTCCCCCGTACTGACCATAGACCCTGAAACACCCACAACAAGGTCCCCCGTACTGACATAGACCCTGAAACACCCACAACAAGGTCCCCCGTACTGACCATAGACCCTGAAACACCCACAACAAGGTCCCCGTACTGACCATAGACCCTGAAACACCCACAACAAGGTCCCCCGTACTGACCATAGACCCTGAAACACCCACAACAAGGTCCCCCGTACTGACCATAGACCCTGAAACACCCACAACAAGGTCCCCCGTACTGACCATAGACCCTGAAACACCCACAACAAGGTCCCCGTACTGAGCATAGACCCTGAAACACCCACAACAAGGTCCCCGTACTACCATAGACCCTAAAAAACCCACAACAAGGTCTCCCGTACTGACCATAGACCCTGAAATACCCACAACAAGGTCCCCCGTACTGACCATAGAGCCTGAAACACCCACAACACAGTTGACCATAGACCCTGAAATACCCTCAACAAGGTCCCCGTACTGACCATAGACCCTGAAACACCCACAACAAGGTCCCCGTACTGACCATAGACCCTGAAACACCCACAACAAGGTCCCCCGTACTGACCATAGACCCTGAAACACCCTCAACAAGGTCCCCCGTACCCATAGACCCTGAAACACCCACAACAAGGTCCCCGTACTGACCATAGACCCTGAAACACCCACAACAAGGTCCCCCGTACTGAGCATAGACCCTGAAACACCCACAACAAGGTCTCCCGTACTGACCATAGACCCTGAAATACCCACAACAAGGTCCCCCGTACTGACCATAGAGCCTGAAACACCCACAACACGGTTGACCATAGACCCTGAAATACCCACAACAAGGTCCCCCGTACTGACCATAGACCCTGAAACACCCACAACAAGGTCTCCTGAACTGACCATAGACCCTGAAACACCCACAACAAGGTCCCCCGTACTGACCATAGACCCTGAAACACCCACAACAAGGTCCCCGACTGACCATAGACCCTGAAACACCCACAACAAGGTCTCCCGTACTGACCATAGACCCTGAAACACCCACAACAAGGTCCCCCGTACTGACCATAGACCCTGAAACACCCACAACACGGTTGACCATAGACCCTGAAACACCCACAACACGGTTGACCATAGACCCTGAAACACCCACAACAAGGTCCCCCGTACTGACCATAGACCCTGAAACACCCACAACAAGGTCCCCCGTACTGACCATAGACCCTGAAACACCCACAACAAGGTCCCCCGTACTGACCATAGACCCTGAAACACCCACAACAAGGTCCCCCGTACTGAGCATATTCCCAAGCATCTCCATGCAGTCAGACCTTTGATTTTGTGCCACCCGGGAAACAACAATTACACCCCTCTCCCTCTGGTTACTGCAGCCAGTGTTGCCTGGGTGGGGAGATGGGGTGGGGAGACAGGGAGATGGGTCCCCTCCCTCTGGTTACTGCAGCCAGTGTTGCCTGGGTGGGGAGATGGGGTGGGGAGACAGGGAGATGGGCCCCCTCCCTCTGGTTACTGCAGCCAGTGTTGCCTGGGTGGGGAGATGGGGTGGGGAGACAGGGAGAATGGCCCCCTCCCTCTGGTTACTGCAGCTAGTGTTGCCTGGGTGGGGAGATGGGGTGGGGAGACAGGGAGATGGGTCCCCTCCCCATGGGTTACTGCAGCCAGTGTTGCCTGGGTGGGGAGATGGGGTGGGGAGACAGGGAGATGGGTCCCCTCCCCATGGGTTACTGCAGCCAGTGTTGCCTGGTGGGGAGATGGGGTGGGGAGACAGGGAGATGGGTCCCCTCCCTCTGGTTACTGCAGCCAGTGTTGCCTGGGTGGGGAGATGGGGTGGGGAGACAGGGAGATGGGTCCCCTCCCTCTGGTTACTGCAGCCAGTGTTGCCTGGGTGGGGAGATGGGGTGGGGAGACAGGGAGATGGGTCCCCTCCCCATGGGTTACTGCAGCCAGTGTTGCCTGGGTGGGGAGATGGGGTGGGGAGACAGGGAGATGGGTCCCCTCCCCATGGGTTACTGCAGCCAGTGTTGCCTGGGTGGGGAGATGGGGTTGGGAGACAGGGAGATGGGTCCCCTCCCCATGGGTTACTGCAGCCAGTGTTGCCTGGGTGGGGAGAATTTCCTTGAATAGTATGCTGTCCCTTTAGGGGGCTTTGGCTTTGTAGGACCAACCCTGCCAAGCAGGCTCAGAATGTTGAGGGGGCGGTGCTGCTCTAGGTCTCTGACTGCATTTTGGCTGCATACAGACCGCTGGAGGAACTCTGTAAGGAGGATCTCTGTAAGGAGGAACGATGTAAGGAGGAACTCTGTAAGGAGGATCTCTGTAAGGATGACCTCTGTAAGGAGGATCTCTGTAAGGAGGATCTCTGTAAGGAGGAACGATGTAAGGAGGAACTCTGTAAGGAGGAACTCTGTAAGGAGGAGCGCTGTAAGGAGGAATGATGTAAGGAGGAACTCTGTAAGGAGGAGCACTGTAAGGAGGAACGATGTAAGGAGGACCTCTGTAAGGAGGAGCGCTGTAAGGAGGAACTCTGTAAGGAGGAACTCTGTAAGGAGGAGCGCTGTAAGGAGGAACGATGTAAGGAGGAACTCTGTAAGGAGGAGCGCTGTAAGGAGGAACTCTGTAAGGAGGATCTCTGTAAGGAGGAACTCTGTAAGGAGGAGCGCTGTAAGGAGGAACAATGTAAGGAGGATCTCTGTAAGGAGGAACGATGTAAGGAGGTTCTCTGTAAGGAGGAACTCTGTAAAGAGGAACTCTGTAAGGAGGAACGCTGTAAGGAGGAGCGCTGTAAGGAGGATCTCTGTAAGGAGGAACGCTGTAAGGAGGAGCGCTGTAAGGAGGATCTCTGTAAGGAGGAACTCTGTAAGGAGGAACTCTGTAAGGAGGATCTCTGTAAGGAGGAACGCTGTAAGGAGGAGCGCTGTAAGGAGGATCTCTGTAAGGAGGAACTCTGTAAGGAGGAACTCTGTAAGGAGGATCTCTGTAAGGAGGAACTCTGTAAGGAGGAGCGCTGTAAGGAGGAACGATGTAAGGAGGATCTCTGTAATGAGGAACGATGTAAGGAGGTTCTCTGTAAGGAGGAACTCTGTAAGGAGGAACTCTGTAAGGAGGATCTCTGTAAGGAGGAACTCTGTAAGGAGGATCTCTGTAAGGAGGAACGATGTAAGGAGGAACTCTGTAAGGAGGAACTCTGTAAGGAGGATCTCTGTAAGGAGGAACGATGTAAGGAGGAACTCTGTAAGGAGGATCTCTGTAAGGAGGATCTCTGTAAGGAGGAACTCTGTAAGGAGGATCTCTGTAAGGAGGAGCGCTGTAAGGAGGAACTCTCTAACTACAGATTCAGGGACTTCCCCTTCTTTCTCTTGGATACCTGTAGGTACCAGATTCTCTCTCCTGGATCTAGTCTGTATGTCCAGTAAGGCTTCTCTCAGAACGATGTCCACATTTTTAAGTTCATTAACGTCCGTTTCTATCGTAATGACTGTCCCTTTTAGCTTGTATGTGTCTTTCTCCAATGTTGCAGTTTTTTCATCACTCATCCTGAGGCCTTCAACTCTTTTCTATCCTTACTAACTAATTCAAGTATATCCAGTTTGTCATTTATTGATTTTAACAGATGGGTTTCGACCTTTACCATTCCCTTTACCATTCCCTTTACCATTCCCTTTACCATTCCCGCTGGTGAAAATATTAAATAGTCTGTGTCTGTAGAAGAGTAACATTTTTGTTTTGAAATCGGTTCCCCTGTCTTACTCTCTGTCATGTTGAGATGGGTTCCCCTGTCTTACTCTTCATCATGTTGAGATGGGTTCCCCTGTCTTACTCTCTGTCATGTTGAGATGGGTTCCCCTCTCTTACCCTCTCTTATTCTCTGACATGTTGAGATGGGTTCCCCTCTCTTACACTTCATCATGTTGAGATGGGTTCTCCTGTCTTACTCTTCATCATGTTGAGATGGGTTCCCCTGTCTTACTCTTCATCATGTTGAGATGGGTTCCCCTGTCTTACTCTTCATCATGTTGAGATGGGTTCCCCTGTCTTACTCTCTGTTATGTTGAGATGGGTTCCCCTGTCTTACTCTTCATCATGTTGAGATGGGTTCCCCTGTCTTACTCTCTGTTATGTTGAGATGGGTTCCCCTGTCTTACTCTTCATCATGTTGAGATGGCTTCCCCTGTCTTACTCTCTGTTATGTTGAGATGGGTTCCCCTCTCTTACCCTCTCTTATTCTCTGACATGTTGAGATGGGTTCCCCTCTCTTACACTTCATCATGTTGAGATGGGTTCTCCTGTCTTACTCTTCATCATGTTGAGATGGGTTCCCCTGTCTTACTCTTCATCATGTTGAGATGGGTTCCCCTGTCTTACTCTTCATCATGTTGAGATGGGTTCCCCTGTCTTACTCTCTGTTATGTTGAGATGGGTTCCCCTGTCTTACTCTTCATCATGTTGAGATGGGTTCCCCTGTCTTACTCTCTGTTATGTTGAGATGGGTTCCCCTGTCTTACTCTTCATCATGTAGAGATGGGTTCCCCTGTCTTACTCTCTGTCATGTTGAGATGGGTTCCCCTGTCTTACTCTTCATCATGTTGAGATGGGTTCCCCTGTCTTACTCAATTTAATTAAATTCAATTCAAGGACTTTATTGGCATGGGAAACATGTGTTGACATTGCCAAAGCAAGTGAGGTAGACAACGTACAAAGTGAATATATAAAGTGAAAAACAACCAAAATTAACAGTAAACATTACACATACAGAAGTTTCAAAACAATAAAGACATTACAAATGTCATATTATACATATATACAGTGTTTTAACAATGTACAAATGGTTAAAGGACACAAGATAAAATAAATAAGCATAAATATGGGTTGTATTTACAATGGTGTTTGTTCTTCACTGGTTGCCCTTTTTTCGTGGCAACAGGTCACAAATCTTGCTGCTGTGATGCACACTGTGGAATTTCACCCAGTAGATATGGGAGTTTTTCAAAATTGGAATTGTTTTCGAATTCTTAGTGGATCTGTGTAATCTTAATGAAATATGTCTCTCTAATATGGTCATACATTGGGCAGGAGGTTAGGAAGTGCAGCTCAGTTTCCACCTCGTTTTGTGGGCAGTGAGCACATAGCCTGTCTTCTCTTGAGAGCCATGTCTGCCTACGGCGGCCTTTCTCAATAGCAAGGCTCTGCTCACTGAGTCTGTACATAGTCAAAGCTTTCCTTAAGTTTGGGTCAGTCACAGTGGTCAGGTATTCTGCCGCTGTGTACTCTCTGTGTAGGGCCAAATAGCATTCTAGTTTGCTCTGTTTTTTTGTTAATTCTTTCCAATGTGTCAAGTAATTATCTTTTTGTTTTCTCATGATTTGGTTGGGTCTAATTGTGCTGTTGTCCTGGGGCTCTGTAGGGTGTGTTTGTGTTTGTGAACAGAGCCCCAGGACCAGCTTGCTTAGGGGACTCTTCTCCAGGTTCATCTCTCTGTAGGTGATGGCTTTGTTATGGAAGGTTTGGGAATCACTTCCTTTTAGGTGGTTGTAGAATTTAACGGCTCTTTTCTGGATTTTGATAATTAGTGGGTATCGGCCTAATTCTGCTCTGCATGCATTATTTGGTGTTCTACGTTGTACACAGAGGATATTTTTGCAGAATTCTGCGTGCAGAGTCTCAATTTGGTGTTTGTCCCATTTTGTGAAGTCTTGGTTGGTGAGCAGACCCCAGACCTCACAACCATAAAGGGCAATGGGCTATATGACTGATTCAAGTATTGTTAGCCAAATCCTAATTGGTATGTTGAAATGTATGTTCCTTTTGATGGCATGCCCTTCTTGCCTTGTCTCTCAGATCGTTCACAGCTTTGTGGAAGTTACCTGTGGCGCTTATGTTTAGGCCAAGGTATGTATAGTTTTTGTGTGCTCTAGGGCAACAGTGTCTAGATGGAATTTGTATTTGTGGTCCTGGTGACTGGACCTTTTTTGGAACACCATTATTTTGGTCTTACTGATATTTACTGTCAGGGCCCAGGTCTGACAGAATCTGTGCATAAGATCTAGGTGCTGCTGTAGGCCCTCCTTGGTTGGTGACAGAAGCACCAGATCATCAGCAAACAGCAGACATTTGACTTTGGATTCTAGCAGGGGGAGGCCGGGTGGTGCAGACTTTTCTAGAGCCCTCGCCAATTCGTTGAAATATATGTTGAAGAGGGTGGGGCTTAAGCTGCATCCATGTCTAACCCCACGACCCTGTGGGAAGAAATGTGTGTGTTTTTTGCCAATTTTAACCGCACACTTGTTGTTTGTGTACATGGATTTTATAATGTCGTATGTTTTACCCCCAACACCACTTTCCATCAGTTTGTATAGCAGACCCTCATGCCAAATTGAGTCGAAGGCTTTTTTGAAATCAACAAAGCATGAGAAGACTTTGCCTTTGTTTTGGTTTGTTTGGTTGTCAATTAGGGTGTGCAGGGTGAATACA
Organism: Oncorhynchus nerka; assembly: GCF_034236695.1. Classification (NCBI taxonomy): domain Eukaryota; kingdom Metazoa; phylum Chordata; class Actinopteri; order Salmoniformes; family Salmonidae; genus Oncorhynchus; species Oncorhynchus nerka. The sequence goes on along the minus strand of NC_088419.1, from coordinate 98,154,605 downwards.
TGGTCTGTTGTACGGTAATTTGGTAAAAAGCCAACTTGACATTTGCTCAGTACATTGTTTTCATTGAGGAAATGTACGAGTCTGCTGTTAATTATAATGCAGAGGATTTTCCCAAGGTTACTGTTGACACATATTCAACGGTAGTTATTGGGGTCAAATTTGTCTCCACTTTTGTGGTTTGGGGTGATCAGTCCTTTGTTCCAAATATTGGGGAAGATGCCAGAGCTAAGTATGATGTTAAAGAGTTTTAGTATAGCCAATTGGAATTTGTTATCTGTATATTTGATCATTTCATTGAGGATACCATCAACACCACAGGCCTTTTTGGGTTGGAGGGTTTTTATTATGTCCTGTAACTCATTCAATGTAATTGGAGAATCCAGTGGATTCTGGTAGTCTTTAATGGTTGATTCTAAGATCTGTATTTGATCATGTATATGTTTTTGCTATTTATTCTTTGTTATAGAGCCAAAAAGATTGGAGAAGTGGTTTACCCAGACATCTCCATTTTGGATAGATAATTCTTTGTGTTGTTGTTTGTTTAGTGTTTTCCAATTTTCCCAGAAGTGGTTAGAGTCTATGGATTCTTCAATTGCATTGAGCTGATTTCTGACGTGCTGTTTCTTCATTTTCCGTAGTGTATTTCTGTATTGTTTTAGTGATTCACCATAGTGAAGGCGTAGGTCTCTATGTTTTTGGTTGGACAGTTTTATCAATTTCTTTCTTAGATTTTTGCATTCTTCATCAAACCATTTGTCATTATTGTTCATTTTCTTTGGTTTTCTATTTGAGATTTTTTAGATTTGATAGGGAAGCTGAGAGGTCAAATATACTCTTAGGATTTTCTACTGCCAAGTTTACACCTTCACTATTACAGTGGAACGTTTTACCCAGGAAATTGTCTAAAAGGGATTGAATTTGTTGTTGCCTAATTGTTTTTTGGTAGGTTTCCAAACTGCATTCCTTCCATCTATATTATTTCTTAATGTTACTCAGTTCCTTTGGCTTTGATGCCTCAGGATTGAGTATTGCTCTGTTTAAGTAGACTGTGATTTTGCTGTGGTCTGATAGGGGTGTCAGTGGGCTGACTGTGAACGCTCTGAGAGACTCTGGGTTGAGGTCAGTGATAAAGTAGTCTACAGTACTACTGCCAAGAGATGAGCTATAGGTGTACCTACCATAGGAGTCCCCTCGAAGCCTACCGTTGACTATGTACATACCCAGCGTGCGACAGAGCTGCAGGAGTTGTGACCTGTTTTTGTTGGATATGTTGTCATAGTTGTGCCTAGGGGGCATATGTGGGAGGGAATGCTGTCACCTCCAGGCAGGTGTTTGTCCCCCTGTGTGCTGAGGGTGTCAGGTTCTTGTCCGGTTCTGGCATTTAGGTCGCCACAGACTAGTACATGTCCCTGGGCCTGGAAATGATTGATTTCCCCCTCAAGGATGGAAAAGCTGTCTTCATTAAAATATGGGGATTCTAGTGGGGGGATATAGGTAGCACACAGGAGGACATTTTTCTCTGTTAGGATAATTTCCTTTTGAATTTCTGTCATGTTGAGATGGGTTCCCCTGTTTTACTCTCTGTCATGTTGAGATGGGTTCCCCTGTCTTACTCTTCATCATGTTAAGATGGGTTCCCCTGTCTTACTCTTCATCATGTTGAGATGGGTTCCCCTGTCTTACTCTTCATCATGTTAAGATGGGTTCCCCTGACTTGCTCTTCTTCATGTTGAGATGGGTTCCCCAGTCGTACTCTCTGTCATGTTGAGATGCGTTCCCCTGTCTTACTCTCTGTCATGTTGAGATGGGTTCCCCTGTCTTACTCTTCATCATGTTGAGATGGGTTCCCCTGTCTTACTCTTCATCATGTTAAGATGGGTTCCCCTGACTTGCTCTTCTTCATGTTGAGATGGGTTCCCCAGTCGTACTCTCTGTCATGTTGAGATGCGTTCCCCTGTCTTACTCTCTGTCATGTTGAGATGGGTTTCCCTGTCTTACTCTTCATCATGAAAAGATTGGTTCCCCTGTCTTACTCTTCATCATGTTAAGATGGGTTCCCCTGTCTTACTCTCTGTTATGTTGAGATGGGTTCCTCTGTCTTACTCTTCATCATGTTGAGATGGGTTCCCCTGTCTTACTCTTCATCATGTTGAGATGGGTTCCCCTGTCTTACTCTCTGTTATGTTGAGATGGGTTCCCCTGTCTTAATCTCTGTTATGTTGAGATGGGTTCCCCTGTCTTACTCTCTGTCATGTTGAGATGGGTTACCCTGTCTTACTCTCTGTCATGTTGAGATGGGTTCCCCAGTCTTACTCTCTGTTACGTTGAGATGGGTTCCCCTGTCTTAATCTCTGTTATGTTGAGATGGGTTCCCCTGTCTTACTCTCTGTCATGTTGAGATGGGTTACCCTGTCTTACTCTTCATCATGTTGAGATGGGTTCCCCTGTCTTACTCTCTGTTATGTTGAGATGGGTTCCCCTGTCTTACTCTTCATCATGTTGAGATGGGTTCCCCTGTCTTACTCTCTGTTATGTTGAGATGGGTTCCCCTGTCTTACTCTCTGTTATTTTGAGATGGGTTCCCCTGTCTTACTCTTCATCATATGTTGAGATGGGTTCCCCTGTCTTACTCTTCATCATGTTGAGATGGGTTCCCCTGTCTTACTCTCTGTGATGTTGAGATGGGTTCCCCTGTCTTACTCTCTGTCATGTTGAGATGTGTTCCCCTGTCTTACTCTTCATCATGAAAAGATTGGTTCCCCTGTCTTACTCTTCATCATGTTGAGATGGGTTCCCCTGTCTTACTCTTGTAGTGGCCAATCAGTTCAAATACCACACGACCAGGAACTTTGTGAAAATCAATATAGACTTTTAATACACCCGTATCATAAGCCGGAGTGATCCGCGGAACACACCCCTTTTCCAGAGCCCTCGCACCAGTATTTATCCACATTGTATATGAGCCCATCCCACATGTCAAATAAGTTTACATTCCAATCCGTGCATCGTGCTTGTTCAGCTCAATAATGCTCATACCTGCTTTCCGTCAGATTATAATGATAACAAGACCTTTTCTTTGGTCCTGCACTTAACTAAATGCATTCTTTTGTTTGTGTATTATCTAAGATCAGCAGACTATGTGTCTCCTCAGTTTCTAGCGTGTCCAGCTATACTAAAAATACTATACATTCCTCTTATTTTACAACCCTATGCTTTGGCTCTGTAATTAACTCTATGTGTCCCTCTGCATGTGTGTCTTTACCTCAGAGCAACAGACTATGTGTCTTCTCTGTCATTCCTTCTGCATTTCTACGTCCTACAAATATGCAAACTATGTCTATTGGTCATCAGTTAGTCATTAGACTGACCCCCTCCTTTGTTATATCCCTCTGGCCTTGGTATGTCCAGCTATCCTGGCAGCTATGTCACCTTTCCTTCATGTAGTCTGTTTTTAGTGTTCAACTATTCCATATATCTTATGCATTTGTCTATGTGCCATACCTGCAACCACACTCTTCATCATGTTGAGATGGGTTCCCCTGTCTTACTCTCTGTTATGTTGAGATGGGTTTCCCTGTCTTACTCTTCATCATGAAAAGATTGGTTCCCCTGTCTTACTCTTCATCATGTTCAGATGGGTTCCCCTGTCTTACTCTCTGTTATGTTGAGATGGGTTCCCCTGTCTTACTCTTCATCATGTTGAGATGGGTTCCCCTGTCTTACTCTCTGTGATGTTGAGATGGGTTCCCCTGTCTTACTCTCTGTCATGTTGAGATGTGTTCCCCTGTCTTACTCTTCATCATGAAAAGATTGGTTCCCCTGTCTTACTCTTCATCATGTTGAGATGGGTTCCCCTGTCTTACTCTTCATCATGTTGAGATGGGTTCCCCTGTCTTACTCTTCATCATGTTGAGATGGGTTCCCCTGTCTTACTCTTCATCATGTTGAGATGGGTTCCCCTGTCTTACTCTCTGTTATGTTGAGATGGGTTTCCCTGTCTTACTCTTCATCATGTTGAGATGGGTTCCCCTGTCTTACTCTCTGTTATGTTGAGATGGGTTTCCCTGTCTTACTCTTCATCATGAAAATATTGGTTCCCCTGTCTTACTCTTCATCATGTTGAGATGGGTTCCCCTGTCTTACTCTCTGTTATGTTGAGATGGGTTCCCCTGTCTTACGCTTCATCAAGTTGAGATGGGTTCCCCTGTCTTACTCTCTGTTATTTTGAGATGGGTTCCCCTGTCTTACTCTTCATCATGTTGAGATGGGTTCCCCTGTCTTACTCTTCATCATGTTGAGATGGGTTCCCCTGTCTTACTCTCTGTGATGTTGAGATGGGTTCCCCTGTCTTACTCTCTGTCATGTTGAGATGTGTTCCCCTGTCTTACTCTTCATCATGAAAAGATTGGTTCCCCTGTTTTACTCTTCATCATGTTGAGATGGGTTCCCCTGTCTTACTCTCTGTTATGTTGAGATGGGTTCCCCTGTCTTACTCTCTGTTATGTTGAGATGGGTACCCCTGTCCTACTCTCTGTTATGTTGAGATGGGTTCCCCTGTCTTACTCTCTGTTATGTTGAGATGGGTTCCCCTGTCTTACTCTTCATCATGTTGAGATGGGTTCACCTGTCTTACTCTCTGTTATGTTGGGATGGGTTCCCCTGTCTTATTCTCTGTTATTTTGAGATGGGTTCCCCTGTCTTACTCTTCATTATGTTGAGATGGGTTCCCCTGTCTTACTCTTCATCATGTTGAGATGGGTTCCCCTGTCTTACTCTCTGTCATGTTGAGATGTGTTCCCCTGTCTTACTCTTCATCATGAAAAGATTGGTTCCCCTGTCTTACTCTTCATCATGTTGAGATGGGTTCCCCTGTCTTACTCTTCATCATGTTGAGATGGGTTTCCCTGTCTTACTCTCTGTTATGTTGAGATGGGTTTCCCTGTCTTACTCTTCATCATGAAAAGATTGGTTCCCCTGTCTTACTCTTCATCATGTTCAGATGGGTTCCCCTGTCTTACTCTCTGTTATGTTGAGATGGGTTCCCCTGTCTTACTCTCTGTTATGTTGAGATGGGTTCCCCTGTCTTACTCTCTGTCATGTTGAGATGGGTTCCCCTGTCTTACTCTCTGTTAGGTTGAGATGGGTTCCCCTGTCTTACTCTCTGTCATATTGAGATGGGTTCCCCTGTCTTACTCTCTGTCATGTTGAGATGGGTTCCCCTGTCTTACTCTCTGTTATATTGAAATAGGTTCCCCTGTCTTACTCTCTGTCATGTTGAGATGGGTTCCCCTGTCTTACTCTCTGTCATGTTGAGATGGGTTACCCTGTCTTACTCTCTGTTATGTTGAGATGGGTTCCCCTGTCTTACTCTCTGTCATATTGAGATGGGTTCCCCTGTCTTACTCTCTGTCATGTTGAGATGGGTTCCCCTGTCTTACTCTCTGTTATATTGAAATAGGTTCCCCTGTCTTACTCTCTGTCATGTTGAGATGGGTTCCCCTGTCTTACTCTCTGTCATGTTGAGATGGGTTACCCTGTCTTACTCTCTGTTATGTTGAGATGGGTTCCCCTGTCTTACTCTCTGTCATATTGAGATGGGTTCCCCTGTCTTACTCTCTGTCATGTTGAGATGGGTTCCCCTGTCTTACTCTCTGGTATATTGAAATAGGTTCCCCTGTCTTACTCTCTGTCATGTTGAGATGGCTTCCCCTGTCTTACTCTTCATCATGTTGAGATGGGTTCCCCTGTCTTACTCTCTGTTATGTTGAGATGGGTTCCCCTGTCTTACTCTCTGTTATGTTGAGATGGGTACCCCTGTCCTACTCTCTGTTATGTTGAGATGGGTTTCCCTGTCTTACTCTCTGTTATGTTGAGATGGGTTTCCCTGTCTTACTCTTCATCATGTAAAGATTGGTTCCCCTGTCTTACTCTTCATCATGTTGAGATGGGTTCCCCTGTCTTACTCTCTGTTATGTTGAGATGGGTTCCCCTGTCTTACTCTCTGTTATGTTGAGATGGGTACCCCTGTCCTACTCTCTGTTATGTTGAGATGGGTTCCCCTGTCTTACTCTCTGTTATGTTGAGATGGGTTCCCCTGTCTTACTCTTCATCATGTTGAGATGGGTTCCCCTGTCTTACTCTCTGTTATGTTGAGATGGGTTCCCCTGTCTTACTCTCTGTTATTTTGAGATGGGTTCCCCTGTCTTACTCTTCATTATGTTGAGATGGGTTCCCCTGTCTTACTCTTCATCATGTTGAGATGGGTTCCCCTGTCTTACTCTCTGTGATGTTGAGATGGGTTCCCCTGTCTTACTCTCTGTCATGTTGAGATGTGTTCCCCTGTCTTACTCTTCATCATGAAAAGATTGGTTCCCCTGTCTTACTATCTGTTATGTTGAGATGGGTTCCCCTGTCTTACTCTTCATCATGTTGAGATGGGTTCCCCTGTCTTACTCTCTGTTATGTTGAGATGGGTTCCCCTGTCTTACGCTTCATCAAGTTGAGATGGGTTCCCCTGTCTTACTCTCTGTTATGTTGAGATGGGTTCCCCTGTCTTACTCTTCATCATGTTGAGATGGGTTCCCCTGTCTTACTCTTCATCATGTTGAGATGGGTTCCCCTGTCTTACTCTTCATCATGTTGAGATGGGTTCCCCTGTCTTACTCTCTGTGATGTTGAGATGGGTTCCCCTGTCTTACGCTTCATCAAGTTGAGATGGGTTCCCATGTCTTACTCTCTGTTATGTTGAGATGGGTTCCCCTGTCTTACTCTCTGTCATGTTGAGATGGGTGCCCCTGTCTTACTCTCTGTTATGTTGAGATGGGTTCCCCTGTCTTACGCTTCATCAAGTTGAGATGGGTTCCCCTGTCTTACTCTCTGTTATGTTGAGATGGGTTCCCCTGTCTTACGCTTCATCAAGTTGAGATGGGTTCCCCTGTCTTACTCTCTGTTATGTTGAGATGGGTTCCCCTGTCTTACTCTCTGTCATGTTGAGATGGGTTCCCCTGTCTTACTCTCTGTTATGTTGAGATGGGTTCCCCTGTCTTACTCTCTGTCATATTGAGATGGGTTCCCCTGTCTTACTCTCTGTCATGTTGAGATAGGTTCCCCTGTCTTACTCTCTGTTATATTGAAATAGGTTCCCCTGTCTTACTCTCTGTTATGTTGAGATGGGTTCCCCTGTCTTACGCTTCATCAAGTTGAGATGGGTTCCCCTGTCTTACTCTCTGTTATGTTGAGATGGGTTCCCCTGTCTTACGCTTCATCAAGTTGAGATGGGTTCCCCTGTCTTACTCTCTGTTATGTTGAGATGGGTTCCCCTGTCTTACTCTCTGTCATGTTGAGATGGGTTCCCCTGTCTTACTCTCTGTTATGTTGAGATGGGTTCCCCTGTCTTACCCTCTGTCATATTGAGATGGGTTCCCCTGTCTTACTCTCTGTCATGTTGAGATGGGTTCCCCTGTCTTACTCTCTGTTATATTGAAATAGGTTCCCCTGTCTTACTCTCTGTCATGTTGAGATGGGTTCCCCTGTCTTACTCTCTGTCATGTTGAGATGGGTTACCCTGTCTTACTCTCTGTTATGTTGAGATGGGTTCCCCTGTCTTTACTCTCTGTCATATTGAGATGGGTTCCCCTGTCTTAATCTCTGTCAATGTTGAGATGGGTTCCCCTGTCTTACTCTCTGTCATGTTGAGATGGGTTCCCCTGTCTTACTCTCTGTTATATTGAAATAGGTTCCCCTGTCTTACTCTCTGTCATGTTGAGATGGGTTCCCCTGTCTTACTCTTCATCATGTTGAGATGGGTTCCCCTGTCTTACTCTCTGTTATGTTGAGATGGGTTCCCCTGTCTTACTCTCTGTTATGGTGAGATGGGTACCCCTGTCCTACTCTCTGTTATGTTGAGATGGGTTTCCCTGTCTTACTCTCTGTTAGGTTGAGATGGGTTCCCCTGTCTTACTCTTCATCATGTTGAGATGGGTTCCCCTGTCTTACTCTCTGTTATGTTGAGATGGGTTCCCCTGTCTTACTCTTCATCATGTTGAGATGGGTTCCCCTGTCTTACTCTTCATCATGTTGAGATGGGTTCCCCTGTCTTACTCTTCATCATGTTGAGATGGGTTCCCCTGTCTTACTCTCTGTCATGTTGAGATGGGTTCCCCTGTCTTACTCTCTGTCATGTTGAGATGGGTTACCCTGTCTTACTCTCTGTTATGTTGAGATGGGTTCCCCTGTCTTACTCTCTGTCATATTGAGATGGGTTCCCCTGTCTTACTCTCTGTCATGTTGAGATGGGTTCCCCTGTCTTACTCTCTGTTATATTGAAATAGGTTCCCCTGTCTTACTCTCTGTCATGTTGAGATGGGTTCCCCTGTCTTACTCTCTGTTATGTTGAGATGGGTTCCCCTGTCTTACTCTTCATCATGTTGAGATGGGTTCCCCTGTCTTACTCTCTGTTATGTTGAGATGGGTTCCCCTGTCTTACTCTCTGTTATGGTGAGATGGGTACCCCTGTCCTACTCTCTGTTATGTTGAGATGGGTTTCCCTGTCTTACTCTCTGTTAGGTTGAGATGGGTTCCCCTGTCTTACTCTTCATCATGTTGAGATGCGTTCCCCTGTCTTAATCTCTGTTATGTTGAGATGGGTTCCCCTGTCTTACTCTCTGTCATATTGAGATGGGTTCCCCTGTCTTACTCTCTGTCATGTTGAGATGGGTTCCCCTGTCTTACTCTCTGTCATGTTGAGATGGGTTCCCCTGTCTTACTCTCTGTTATATTGAAATAGGTTCCCCTGTCTTACTCTCTGTCATGTTGAGATGGGTTCCCCTGTCTTACTCTTCATCATGTTGAGATGGGTTCCCCTGTCTTACTCTCTGTTATGTTGAGATGGGTTCCCCTGTCTTACTCTCTGTTATGGTGAGATGGGTACCCCTGTCCTACTCTCTGTTATGTTGAGATGGGTTTCCCTGTCTTACTCTCTGTTAGGTTGAGATGGGTTCCCCTGTCTTACTCTTCATCATGTTGAGATGGGTTCCCCTGTCTTACTCTCTGTTATGTTGAGATGGGTTCCCCTGTCTTACTCTTCATCATGTTGAGATGGGTTCCCCTGTCTTACTCTTCATCATGTTGAGATGGGTTCCCCTGTCTTACTCTTCATCATGTTGAGATGGGTTGCCCTGTCTTACTCTCTGTGATGTTGAGATGGGTTCCCCTGTCTTACGCTTCATCAAGTTGAGATGGGTTCCCATGTCTTACTCTCTGTTATGTTGAGATGGGTTCCCCTGTCTTACTCTCTGTCATGTTGAGATGGGTGCCCCTGTCTTACTCTCTGTTATGTTGAGATGGGTTCCCCTGTCTTACGCTTCGTCAAGTTGAGATGGGTTCCCCTGTCTTACTCTCTGTTATGTTGAGATGGGTTCCCCTGTCTTACTCTCTGTTATGTTGAGATGGGTTCCCCTGTCTTACTCTCTGTCATATTGAGATGGGTTCCCCTGTCTTACTCTCTGTCATGTTGAGATAGGTTCCCCTGTCTTACTCTCTGTTATATTGAAATAGGTTCCCCTGTCTTACTCTCTGTTATGTTGAGATGGGTTCCCCTGTCTTACGCTTCATCAAGTTGAGATGGGTTCCCCTGTCTTACTCTCTGTTATGTTGAGATGGGTTCCCCTGTCTTACTCTCTGTCATGTTGAGATGGGTTCCCCTGTCTTACTCTCTGTTATGTTGAGATGGGTTCCCCTGTCTTACTCTCTGTCATATTGAGATGGGTTCCCCTGTCTTACTCTCTGTCATGTTGAGATGGGTTCCCCTGTCTTACTCTCTGGTATATTGAAATAGGTTCCCCTGTCTTACTCTCTGTCATGTTGAGATGGGTTCCCCTGTCTTACTCTCTGTCATGTTGAGATGGGTTACCCTGTCTTACTCTCTGTTATGTTGAGATGGGTTCCCCTGTCTTACTCTCTGTCATATTGAGATGGGTTCCCCTGTCTTACTCTCTGTCATGTTGAGATGGGTTCCCCTGTCTTACTCTCTGTCATGTTGAGATGGGTTCCCCTGTCTTACTCTCTGTTATGTTGAGATGGGTTCCCCTGTCTTACTCTCTGTCATATTGAGATGGGTTCCCCTGTCTTACTCTCTGTCATGTTGAGATGGGTTCCCCTGTCTTACTCTTCATCATGTTGAGATGGGTTCCCCTGTCTTACTCTCTGTTATGTTGAGATGGGTTCCCCTGTCTTACTCTCTGTTATGGTGAGATGGGTACCCCTGTCCTACTCTCTTTTATGTTGAGATGGGTTTCCCTGTCTTACTCTCTGTTAGGTTGAGATGGGTTCCCCTGTCTTACTCTTCATCATGTTGAGATGGGTTCCCCTGTCTTACTCTCTGTCTTGTTGAGATGGGTTTCCCTGTCTTACTCTCTGTTATGTTGAGATGGGTTCCCCTGTCTTACTCTTCATTATGTTGAGATGGGTTCCCCTGTCTTACTCTCTGTTATGTTGAGATGGGTACCCCTGTCTTACTCTTCATCATGTTGAGATGGGTTCCCCTGTCTTACTCTTCATCATGTTGAGATGGGTTCCCCTGTCTTACTCTCTGTCATGTAGAGATGGGTTCCCCTGTCTTATTCTCTGTCATGTTGAGATGGGTTCCCCTGTCTTACTCTTCATCATGTTGAGATGGGTTCCCCTGTCTTACTCTCTGTTATGTTGAGATGGGTTCCCCTGTCTTACTCTTCATCATGTTGAGATGGGTTCCCCTGCCTTTCTCTCTGTCATGTAGAGATGGGTTTCCCTGTTTTACTCTCTGTTATGTTGAGATGGGTTCCCCTGTCTTACTCTTCATCATGTTGAGATGGGTTCCTCTGTCTTACTCTCTGTCATGTTGAGATGGGTTCCCCTGTTTTACTCTTCATCATGTTGAGATGGGTTCCCCTGTCTTACTCTCTGTTATGTTGAGATGGGTTCCCGTGTCTTACTCTTCATCATGTTGAGATGGGTTCCCGTGTCTTACTCTTCATCATGTTGAGATGGGTTCCCCTGTCTTACTCTCTGTCATGTAGAGATGGGTTCCCCTGTCTTACTCTCTGTCATGTTGAGATGGGTTCCCCTTTCTTACTCTTCATCATGTTGAGATGGGTTCCCCTGTCTTACTCTCTGTTATGTTGAGATTGGTTCCCCTGTATTGCTCTCTGTTATGTTGCGATGGGTTCCCCTGTCTTACTCTTCATCATGTTGAGATGGGTTCCCCTGTCTTACTCTTCATCATGTTGAGATGGGTTCCCCTGTCTTACTCTTCATCATGTTGAGATGGGTTCCCCTGTCTTACTCTCTGTTATGTTGAGATGGGTTTCCCTGTCTTACTCTCTGTTATGTTGAGATGGGTTCCCCTGTCTTACTCTCTGTTATGTTGAGATGGGTTCCCCTGTCTTACTCTCTGTCATATTGAGATGGGTTCCCCTGTCTTACTCTCTGTCATGTTGAGATGGGTTCCCCTGTCTTACTCTCTGGTATATTGAAATAGGTTCCCCTGTCTTACTCTCTGTCATGTTGAGATGGGTTCCCCTGTCTTACTCTCTGTCATGTTGAGATGGGTTACCCTGTCTTACTCTCTGTTATGTTGAGATGGGTTCCCCTGTCTTACTCTCTGTCATATTGAGATGGGTTCCCCTGTCTTACTCTCTGTCATGTTGAGATGGGTTCCCCTGTCTTACTCTCTGTCATGTTGAGATGGGTTCCCCTGTCTTACTCTCTGTTATGTTGAGATGGGTTCCCCTGTCTTACTCTCTGTCATATTGAGATGGGTTCCCCTGTCTTACTCTCTGTCATGTTGAGATGGGTTCCCCTGTCTTACTCTTCATCATGTTGAGATGGGTTCCCCTGTCTTACTCTCTGTTATGTTGAGATGGGTTCCCCTGTCTTACTCTCTGTTATGGTGAGATGGGTACCCCTGTCCTACTCTCTTTTATGTTGAGATGGGTTTCCCCGTCTTACTCTCTGTTAGGTTGAGATGGGTTCCCCTGTCTTACTCTTCATTATGTTGAGATGGGTTCCCCTGTCTTACTCTCTGTTATGTTGAGATGGGTACCCCTGTCTTAAACTTCATCATGTTGAGATGGGTTCCCTGTCTTACTCTTCATCATGTTGAGATGGGTTCCCCTGTCTTACTCTTCATCATGTTGAGATGGGTTCCCCTGTCTTATTCTCTGTCATGTTGAGATGGGTTCCCCTGTCTTACTCTTCATCATGTTGAGATGGGTTCCCCTGTCTTACTCTCTGTTATGTTGAGATGGGTTCCCCTGTCTTACTCTTCATCATGTTGAGATGGGTTCCCCTGCCTTTCTCTCTGTCATGTTGAGATGGGTTTCCCTGTTTTTACTCTCTGTTATGTTGAGATGGGTTCCCCTGTCTTACTCTTCATCATGTTGAGATGGGTTCCTCTGTCTTACTCTCTGTCATGTTGAGATGGGTTCCCCTGTTTTACTCTTCATCATGTTGAGATGGGTTCCCCTGTCTTACTCTCTGTTATGTTGAGATGGGTTCCCGTGTCTTACTCTTCATCATGTTGAGATGGGTTCCCGTGTCTTACTCTTCATCATGTTGAGATGGGTTCCCCTGTCTTACTCTCTGTCATGTAGAGATGGGTTCCCCTGTCTTACTCTCTGTCATGTTGAGATGGGTTCCCCTTTCTTACTCTTCATCATGTTGAGATGGGTTCCCCTGTCTTACTCTCTGTTATGTTGAGATTGGTTCCCCTGTCTTGCTCTCTGTTATGTTGCGATGGGTTCCCCTGTCTTACTCTTCATCATGTTGAGATGGGTTCCCCTGTCTTACTCTTCATCATGTTGAGATGGGTTCCCCTGTCTTACTCTTCATCATGTTGAGATGGGTTCCCCTGTCTTACTCTCTGTTATGTTGAGATGGGTTTCCCTGTCTTACTCTCTGTTATGTTGAGATGGGTTCCCCTGTCTTACTCTCTGTTATGTTGAGATGGGTTCCCCTGTCTTACTCTCTGTCATATTGAGATGGGTTCCCCTGTCTTACTCTCTGTCATGTTGAGATGGGTTCCCCTGTCTTACTCTCTGGTATATTGAAATAGGTTCCCCTGTCTTACTCTCTGTCATGTTGAGATGGGTTCCCCTGTCTTACTCTCTGTCATGTTGAGATGGGTTACCCTGTCTTACTCTCTGTTATGTTGAGATGGGTTCCCCTGTCTTACTCTCTGTCATATTGAGATGGGTTCCCTGTCTTACTCTCATGTTGAGATGGGTTCCCCTGTCTTATCTCTGTCATGTTGAGATGGGTTCCCCTGTCTTACTCTCTGTCATGTTGAGATGGGTTCCCCTGTCTTACTCTCTGTTATATTGAGATGGGTTCCCCTGTCTTACTCTCTGTCATGTTGAGATGGGTTCCCCTGTCTTACTCTTCATCATGTTGAGATGGGTTCCCTGTCTTACTCTCTGTTATGTTGAGATGGGTTCCCCTGTCTTATGTTATGGAGATGGGTCCCCTGTCTTACTCTCTGTTATGTTGAGATGGGTTTCCCAGTCTTACTCTCTGTTACTTGAGATGGGTTCCCCTGTCTTACTCTTCATCATGTTGAGATGGGTTCCCCTGTCTTACTCTCTGTCTTGTTGAGATGGGTTTCCCTGTCTTACTCTCTGTTGTTGAGATGGGTTCCCCTGTCTTACTCTGTCTTCTTACTCTCTGTTATGTTGAGATGGGTACCCCTGTCTTACTCTTCATCATGTTGAGATGGGTTCCCCTGTCTTACTCTTCATCATGTTGATGGGTTCCCTGTCTTATTCTCTGTCATGTTGAGATGGGTTCCCCTGTCTTACTCTTCATCATGTTGAGATGGGTTCCCTTACTGTTATGATGAGATGGGTTCTTACTCTTCATCATGTTGAGATGGGTTCCCCTGTCTTACTCTCTGTCATGTTGGGGACCAGTTTCCCTGTTTTACTCTCTGTTATGTTGAGATGGGTTCCCTGTCTTACTCTTCATCATGTTGAGATGGGTTCCCTGTCTTACTCTCTGTCATGTTGAGATGGGTTCCCCTGTCTTACTCTTCATCATGTTGAGATGGGTTCCCCTGTCTTACTCTCTGTTATGTTGAGATGGGTTCCCCTGTCTTATCATGTTGAGATGGGTTCCCCTCTGTCTTTCAATGGGTTCCCCCTTACTCTTCATCATGTTGAGATGAGAGATGGGTTCCCCTGTCTTACTCTCTGTCATGTCATGTTGAGATGGGTTCCCCTGTCTTACTCTCTGTTATGTTGAGATTGGTTCCCTGTCTTGCTCTCTGTTATGTTGAGATGGGTTTCCCCTGTCTTACTCTTCATCATGTTGAGATGGGTTCCCCTGTCTTACTCTTCATCATGTTGAGATGGGTTCCCCTGTCTTACTCTTCATCATGTTGAGATGGGTTCCCCTGTCTTACTCTCTGTTATGTTGAGATGGGTTTCCCTGTCTTACTCTCTGTTATGTTGAGATGGGTTCCCCTGTCTTACTCTCTGTTATGTTGAGATGGGTTCCCCTGTCTTACTCTCTGTCATGTAGAGATGGGTTTCCCTGTTTTACTCTCTGTTATGTTGAGATGGGTTCCCCTGTCTTACTCTTCATCATGTTGAGATGGGTTCCTCTGTCTTACTCTCTGTCATGTTGAGATGGGTTCCCCTGTTTTACTCTTCATCGTGTTGAGATGGGTTCCCCTGTCTTACTCTCTGTCATGTAGAGATGGGTTCCCCTGTCTTACTCTCTGTCATGTTGAGATGGGTTCCCCTGTTTTACTCTTCATCATGTTGAGATGGGTTCCCCTGTCTTACTCTCTGTTATGTTGAGATGGGTTCCCGTGTCTTACTCTTCATCATGTTGAGATGGGTTCCCCTGTCTTACTCTCTGTCATGTAGAGATGGGTTCCCCTGTCTTACTCTCTGTCATGTTGAGATGGGTTCCCCTTTCTTACTCTTCATCATGTTGAGATGGGTTCCCCTGTCTTACTCTCTGTTATGTTGAGATTGGTTCCCCTGTCTTGCTCTTTGTTATGTTGCGATGGGTTCCCCTGTCTTACTCTTCATCATGTTGAGATGGGTTCCCCTGTCTTACTCTTCATCATGTTGAGATGGGTTCCCCTGTCTTACTCTTCATCATGTTGAGATGGGTTCCCCTGTCTTACTCTTCATCATGTTGAGATGGGTTTCCCTGTCTTACTCTCTGTTATGTTGAGATGGGTTCCCCTGTCTTACGCCTCATCAAGTTGAGATGGGTTCCCCTGTCTTACTCGCTTTCATGTTGAGATGGGTTCCCCTGTCTTACTCTTCATCATGTCGAGATGGGTTCCCCTGTCTTACTCTCTGTCATATTGAGATGGGTTCCCCTGTCTTACTCTCTGTTATATTGAAATAGGTTCCCCTGTCTTACTCTCCGTCATGTTGAAATAGGTTCCACTGTCTTACTCTGTCATGTTGAGATGGGTTCCCCTGTCTAACTCTCTGTTATGTTGAGATGGGTTCCCCTGTCTTACTCTTCATCATGTTGTTACGCACGCCTCTATGAAGAGGGAACACAACACCCTGCTACAACTAAACTCTCTGTGAAGCGAAAAAGGTATGGACTGTAGGTGCGAGTAAAAATGACAACAAGCAGAATGTGGTACCGTTTACATGGACTTTATTCCTTTACACGGTAATATGGGGAAAAGGGGCTGGACGGAACCAAAGCAAAGAAAGTAAATCTCAAAGCCCCCCCTCTCCTATCTTAGCTGCCTACCCACTACTTACCTAATTTAGCACCACCTGGTGCCCTAACCAAACAAACTAAGAAACAAAGGACATCAAATAAGCTCGATCTGAGCAACAAACTCACAAAACATACCAACTCTCAGCAATGAACTCCAAGCAAAATCAACCTCTATCAAAATATCTCTGCAATGACCTCCCAGAAAATCTCTCTACAAAAAGATCTCCCTCCTGAACAGAACACTGGCTTTTATATAGCGTCAGAAGGAATGGGTACTTGGAGACAGCTGCGTCTTGACGAGGGGGCGGGGTCAGCTCTCCAATTAGCCATGGAGTCGACCAATCAGCTGCTTGAGGGATTTCAGGAAGCCATTTCCTGAAATAAACACATGCAAATATACAAACTACAATACATAAACTGGGGAACGTAACAATGTTGAGATAGGTTCCCCTGTCTAACTCTCTGTTAGGTTGAGATGGGTTCCCCTGTCTTACTCTTCATCATGTTGAGATGGGTTCCCCTGTCTTACTCTCTGTCTTGTTGAGATGGGTTTCCCTGTCTTACTCTCTGTTATGTTGAGATGGGTTCCCCTGTCTTACTCTTCATTATGTTGAGATGGGTTCCCCTGTCTTACTCTCTGTTATGTTGAGATGGGTACCCCTGTCTTACTCTTCATCATGTTGAGATGGGTTCCCCTCTCTTACTCTCTGACATGTTGAGATGGGTTCCCCTCTCTTACCCTCTCTTATTCTCTGACATGTTGAGATGGGTTCCCCTGTCTTACTCTTCATCATGTTGAGATGGGTTCCCCTGTCTTACTCTCTGTTATGTTGAGATGGGTTCCCCTGTCTTACTCTCTGTTATGTTGAGATGGGTTCCCCTGTCTTACTCTTCATCATGTTGAGATGGGTTCCCCTGTCTTTCTCTTCATCATGTTGAGATGGGTTCCCCTGTCTTACTCTCTGTCATGTAGAGATGGGTTCCCCTGTCTTACTCTCTGTCATGTTGAGATGGGTTCCTCTGTCTTACTCTCTGTCATGTTGAGATGGGTTCCCCTGTCTTACTCTCTGTTATGTTGAGATGGGTTCCCCTGTCTTACTCTTCATCATGTTGAGATGGGTTCCCCTGTCTTACTCTCTGTCATGTAGAGATGGGTTCCCCTGTCTTACTCTCTGTCATGTTGAGATGGGTTCCCCTTTCTTACTCTTCATCATGTTGAGATGGGTTCCCCTGTCTTACTCTTCATCATGTTGAGATGGGTTCCCCTGTCTTACTCTCTGTTATGTTGAGATGGGTTTCCCTGTCTTACTCTTCATCATGTTGAGATGGGTTCCCCTGTCTTACTCTCTGTCATGTAGAGATGGGTTCCCCTGTCTTACTCTCTGTCATGTTGAGATGGGTTCCCCTGTCTTACTCTTCATCATGTTGAGATGGGTTCCCCTGTCTTACTCTTCATCATGTTGAGATGGGTTCCCCTGTCTTACTCTCTGTCATGTAGAGATGGGTTCCCCTGTCTTACTCTCTGTCATGTTGAGATGGGTTCCCCTGTCTTACTCTCTGTTATGTTGAGATGGGTTCCCCTGTCTTACTCTTCATCATGTAGAAATAGGTTCCCGTCTTACTCTCTGTCATGTTTGGGTGTTGCTTGTTTCGTTGCTTGTTTTCATAATAAACTCAGCCAAAAAAAGAAACGTCCCTTTTTCAGGACCCTGTCTTTCAAAGATAATTAATCCAAATAACTTCACAGATCTTCATTGTAAAGGGTTTAAACACTGTTTCCCTGCTTGTTCAATGAACCATAAACAATTAATGAACATGCACCTGTGGAACTGTCGTTAAGACACTAACAGCTTACAGACGGTAGGCAATTAAGGTTCACAGTTATGAAAACCTAGGACACTAAAGAGGCCTTTATACTGACTCTGAAAAACACCAAAAGAAAGATGACCAGGTTCCCTCTCTGACTGAAAGTGCCTGCTACAAATACAGAGTTGTTAATATTCTTCACATCATTTGGATATATATATACCTCCACGGGACGGTCTTCCACGTCCTGAACTCACTATGAACTCTGGATATTGAGGTTAGCTTACAACCAGGATATGTAGCTGACCCGTTTCTACCATTGAGATGAGAAAAACCTTCTCCTTAACCCACTCTCCAGCCCTGGGAGAGTCTGTAGCGTTTTACTGATGAGGTAGTGTACCATCCCCGCCTCAGCCTGACCCTAATGTTCAGTGGCATAGGGCACTTTACAACTATGTGATTGGGGACCAGTTTACCAGGGAACTCAGTCCGCTGACCAGGGCCAGCATATTACATGCTCTACCTGCTGGGTAATAGACCAACTAGGTCTCACAGTCTCACGTCAACATTAGACGTTCATGTATGTTTCTCAAACATCAACGTTTAGGCATTAACTCTGAATGGTTAAAAGGTTGGAGGCTTAAAACAAAACATCTCGCTGGATTTCAACATGCAACTTTTAGCACCACAGGCAACTGCCACCCCTCCCACCTCAGCACAAGGGAGCAGATGATGGACAGGCAACTGCCACCCCTCCCACCTCAGCACAAGGGAGCAGATGATGGACAGGCAAATTGCCCCACCTGGCATTAAGGCTGGAAAATGTCAGTGAGACAGTTTTCGCATAGCGAAATTGCAGACTCACTCGCATTTGACACTTGCTTAGCAGCAGCCGTAAATAGAACCCGATGTATTAAGATGTGGGCCACAACCGACCCATAGGCCTACACCAGAGGTACAGGGCAGTAAAGATACCAGACGATTACAAAACCTTCCAGTGGAAGTTTGGAGAACATTCTGATAGGATTATTACGTGGGTGGAGAATATATCTCTCTCTCTCTCTCTCTCTCTCTCTCTCTCTCTCTCTCTCTCTCTCTCTCTCTCTCTCTCTCTCTCTCTCTCTCTCTCTCTCTCTCTCTCTTTCTCTCTCTCTCTTCTCTCTCTCTCTCTCTCTCTCTCTCTCTCTCTCTCTCTCAATGTCTCTCTCTCTCTGTCTCTCTCTCTCTCTCTCTCTGTCTCTCCATTTCTCTCTGTCTCTCTCTCGGTCTCTCTCTCTCTCTCTCTCTCTCTCTCTCTCTCTCTCTCTCTCTCTCTCTCTCTCTCTCTCTCTCTCTCTCTCTCAGCTTTTCAGGATAGTACAGTAACTATAAACTGTGATTGCTGTAATCAGTGCCATCAGCGACAGCTTCAATTTTAGCGGAGTGAGTATGGACATCAAGCTGCTGAATGGCTAAAGCAACTTAAGTGGAGATAAATCCTTTACGAAGATGAGCCAGATGTACCAGAGAACCAAAGGATAGATGGATGGATGGAGGGAGGGAGAGAGAACATTTACATTTACATTTAAGTCATTTAGCAGACGCTCTTATCCAGAGCGACTTACAAATTGGTGCTTTCACCTTATGACATCCAGTGGAACAGCCACTTTACAATAGTGCATCTAAGTCTTTTAAGGGGGGGGGTGAGAAGGATTACTTTATCCTATCCTAGGTATTCCTTAAAGAGGTGGGGTTTCAGGTGTCTCCGGAAGGTGGTGATTGACTCCGCTGTCCTGGCGTCGTGAGGGAGTTTGTTCCACCATTGGGGGGCCAGAGCAGCGAACAGTTTTGACTGGGCTGAGCGGGAACTGTACTTCCTCAGTGGTAGGGAGGCGAGCAGGCCAGAGGTGGATGAACGCAGTGCCCTTGTTTGGGTGTAGGGCCTGATCAGAGCCTGGAGGTACTGAGGTGCCGTTCCCCTCACAGCTCCGTAGGCAAGCACCATGGTCTTGTAGCGGATGCGAGCTTCAACTGGAAGCCAGTGGAGAGAGCGGAGGAGCGGGGTGACGTGAGAGAACTTGGGAAGGTTGAACACCAGACGGGCTGCGGCGTTCTGGATGAGTTGTAGGGGTTTAATGGCACAGGCAGGGAGCCCAGCCAACAGCGAGTTGCAGTAATCCAGACGGGAGATGACAAGTGCCTGGATTAGGACCTGCGCCGCTTCCTGTGTGAGGCAGGGTCGTACTCTGCGGATGTTGTAGAACATGAACCTACAGGAACGGGCCACCGCCTTGATGTTAGTTGAGAACGACAGGGTGTTGTCCAGGATCACGCCAAGGTTCTTAGCGCTCTGGGAGGAGGACACGATGGAGTTGTCAACCGTGATGGCGAGATCATGGAACGGGCAGTCCTTCCCCGGGAGGAAGAGCAGCTCCGTCTTGCCGAGATTCAGCTTGAGGTGGTGATCCGTCATCCACACTGATATGTCTGCCAGACATGCAGAGATGCGATTCGCCACCTGGTCATCAGAGGGGGGAAAGGAGAAGATTAATTGTGTGTCGTCTGCATAGCAATGATAGGAGAGACCATGTGAGGTTATGACAGAGCCAAGTGACTTGGTGTATAGCGAGAATAGGAGAGGGCCTAGAACAGAGCCCTGGGGGACACCAGTGGTGAGAGCGCGTGGTGAGGAGACAGATTCTCGCCACGCCACCTGGTAGGAGCGACCTGTCAGGTAGGACACAATCCAAGCGTGGGCCGCGCCGGAGATGCCCAACTCGGAGAGGGTGGAGAGGAGGATCTGATGGTTCACAGTATCGAAGGCAGCCGATAGGTCTAGAAGGATGAGAGCAGAGGAGAGAGAGTTAGCTTTAGCAGTGCGGAGTGCCTCCGTGATACAGAGAAGAGCAGTCTCAGTTGAAGGACTAGTCTTGAAACCTGACTGATTTGGATCAAGAAGGTCATTCTGAGAGAGATAGCGGGAGAGCTGGCCAAGGACGGCACGTTCAAGAGTTTTGGAGAGAAAAGAAAGAAGGGATACTGGTCTGTAGTTGTTGACATCGGAGGGATCGAGTGTAGGTTTTTTCAGAAGGGGTGCAACTCTCGCTCTCTTGAAGACGGGAGGGACGTAGCCAGCGGTCAGGGATGAGTTGATGAGCGAGGTGAGGTAAGGGAGAAGGTCACCGGAAATGGTCTGGAGAAGAGAGGAGGGGATAGGGTCAAGCGGGCAGGTTGTTGGGCGGCCGGCCGTCACAAGACGCGAGATGTCATCTGGAGAGAGAGGGGAGAAAGAGGTCAGAGCACAGGGTAGGGCAGTGTGAGCAGAACCAGCGGTGTCGTTTGACCTTCTTTTCAAAATGGTTGACGAAGTCATCTGCAGAGAGGGAGGGGGGTGGAGGGGGAGGAGGATTCAGGAGGGAGGAGAAGGTGGCAAAGAGCTTCCTAGGGTTAGAGGCAGATGCTTGGAATTTAGAGTGGTAGAAAGTGGCTTTAGCAGCAGAGACAGAGGAGGAAAATGTAGAGAGGAGGGAGTGAAAGGATGCCAGGTCCGCAGGGAGGCGAGTTTTCCTCCATTTCCGCTCGGCTGCCCGGAGCCCTGTTCTGTGAGCTCGCAATGAGTCGTCGAGCCACGGAGCGGGAGGGGAGGACCGAGCCGGCCTGGAGGATAGGGGACATAGAGAGTCAAAGGATGCAGAAAGGGAGGAGAGGAGGGTTGAGGAGGCAGAATCAGGAGATAGGTTGGGGAAGGTTTGAGCAGAGGAAGAGATGATAGGATGGAAGAGGAGAGAGTAGCGGGGAGAGAGAGCGAAGGTTGGGACGGCGCGATACCATCCGAGTAGGGGCAGTGTGGGAAGTGTTGGATGAGAGCGAGAGGGAAAAGGATACAAGGTAGTGGTCGGAGACTTGGAGGGGAGTTGCAGTGAGGTTAGTGGAAGAACAGCATCTAGTAAAGATGAGGTCGAGCGTATTGCCTGCCTTGTGAGTAGGGGGAAGGTGAGAGGGTGAGGTCAAAAGAGGAGAGGAGTGGAAAGAAGGAGGCAGAGAGGAATGAGTCAAAGGTAGACGTGGGGAGGTTAAAGTCGCCCAGAACTGTGAGAGGTGAGCCGTCCTCAGGAAAGGAGCTTATCAAGGCATCAAGCTCATTGATGAACTCTCCGAGGAACCTGGAGGGCGATAAATGATAAGGATGTTAAGCTTGAAAGGGCTGGTAACTGTGACAGCATGGAATTCAAAGGAGGCGATAGACAGATGGGTAAGGGGAGAAAGAGAGAATGACCACTTGGGAGAGATGAGGATCCCGGTGCCACCACCCCGCTGACCAGAAGCTCTCGGGGTGTGCGAGAACACGTGGGCGGACGAAGAGAGAGCAGTAGGAGTAGCGGTGTTGTCTGTGGTGATCCATGTTTCCGTCAGTGCCAAGAAGTCGAGGACTGGAGGGAGGCATAGGCTGAGATGAACTCTGCCTTGTTGGCCGCAGATCGGCAGTTCCAGAGGCTACCGGAGACCTGGAACTCCACGTGGGTCGTGCGCGCTGGGACCACCAGATTAGGGTGGCCACGGCCACGCGGTGTGGAGCGTTTGTATGGTCTGTGCAGAGAGGAGAGAACAGGGATAGACAGACACATAGTTGACAGGCTAGAGAAGAGGCTACGCTAATGCAAAGGAGATTGGAATGACAAGTGGACTACACGTCTCGAATGTTCAGAAAGTTAAGCTTACGTAGCAAGAATGTAATTGACTAAAATGATTAAAATGATACAGTACTGCTGAGGTAGGCTAGCTGGCAGTGGCTGCGTTGTTGACTTTGTAGGCTAGCTGGCAGTGGCTGCGTTGTTGACACTACACTAATCAAGTCGTTCCGTTGAGTGAGAAGGGGGAGAGGGAGAAGGGGGAGATGGAGAGAGAAGGGGGAGAGAGAGAGAGAGGGGGGGAGAGGGAGAGAGAAGGGGGAGAGGGAGAAGGGGGAGAGTGAGAAGGGGGGAGAGGGAGAAGGGGGAGAGGGAGAGAGAGAGAGAAGGGGAGAGGGAGAGAGAAGGGGGAGAGGGAGAGAGAAGGGGGAGAGGGAGGGAGAAGGGGGAGAGGGAGAGAGAAGGGAGGGAGAGGGAGAGAGAGGGGGGAGGGAGAGAGAAGGGGAGAGGGAGAGAGAAGGGGGGCGAAGGGGGAGAGGGAGAGTGAAGGCGGGAGAGGGAGAAAGACGGGGGGAGAGAGAAGGGGGACAGGGAGAGAGAAGGGGGAGATGGAGAGAGAAGGGGAGATGGAGAGAGAAGGGAGGGAGGGAGAGGGAGGGAGAGAGAAGGGGGTAGAGGGAGAGAGAGAGAGAAGGGGGAGAGGGAGAGAGAAGGGGGGAGAGGGAGAGAGAAGGGGGAGAGGGAGAGAGAAGGGGGACAGGGAGAGAGAAGGGACTGTACTAACTGAATCTCTGGCCAATGGCAAACTGGGTTATGTGTTCATAAGTAATAATCAGGAAGATGATTTTCTTCTCCATGGCAACCGCAGGCAGACAGACAGCCTCCTGACGGTTTCGTTAGAGAAACCGCAGTAGATTCAGTGACATTCACCAAACTAGTAGATTCAGTCACAGCCCCCCCATCCTAGTAGATTCAGTCACAGCCCCCCATCCTAGTAGATTCAGTCACAGCCCCCCATCCTAGTAGATTCAGTCACAGCCTCCCCCCATCCTATAGTGATTTGACTTGAGGTGTCCTGTATAGAACTATAGAGAATGATTTGACTTGAGGTGTCGTGTATAGAACTATAGAGAATGATTTGACTTGAGGTGTCCTGTATAGAACTATAGAAATATAGAGAATGATTTGACTTGAGGTGTCCTGTATAGAACTATAGAGAATGATTTGACTTGAGGTGTCCTGTATAGAACTATAGAACTATAGAGAATGATTTGACTTGAGGTGTCCTGTATAGAACTATAGAGAATGATTTGACTTGAGGTGTCCTGTATAGAACTATAGAACTATAGAGAATGATTTGACTTGAGGTGTCCTGTATAGAACTATAGAGAATGATTTGACTTGAGGTGTCCTGTATAGAACTATAGAACTATAGAGAATGATTTGACTTGAGGTGTCCTGTATAGAACTATAGAACTATAGAGAATGATTTGACTTGAGGTGTCCGGTATAGAACTATAGAGAATGATTTGACTTGAGGTGTCCTGTATAGAACTATAGAGAATGATTTGACATGAGGTGTCCTGTATAGAACTATAGAGAATGATTTGACTTGAGGTGTTCTGTATAGAACTATAGAGAATGATTTGACTTGAGGTGTCCTGTATAGAACTATAGAGAATGATTTGACTTGAGGTGTCCTGTATAGAACTATAGAACTATAGAGAATGATTTGACTTGAGGTGTCCTGTATAGAACTATAGAACTATAGAGAATGATTTGACTTGAGGTGTCCTGTATAGAACTATAGAGAATGATTTGACTTGAGGTGTCCTGTATAGAACTATAGAACTATAGAGAATGATTTGACTTGAGGTGTCCTGTATAGAACTATAGAACTACAGAGAATGATTTGACTTGAGGTGTCCTGTATATAACTATAGAACTATAGAGAATGATTTGACTTGAGGTGTCCTGTATAGAACTATAGAACTATAGAGAATGATTTGACTTGAGGTGTCCTGTATAGAACTATAGAGAATGATTTACTTGAGGTGTCCTGTATAGAACTATAGAACTATAGAGAATGATTTGACTTGAGGTGTCCTGTATAAACAGTAGAACTATAGAGAATGATTTGACTTGAGGTGTCCTGTATAGAACTATAGAGAATGATTTGACTTGAGGTGTCCTGTATAGAACTATAGAACTATAGAGAATGATTTGACTTGAGGTGTCCTGTATAGAACTATAGAACTATAGAGAATGATTTGACTTGAGGTGTCCTGTATAGAACTATAGAGAATGATTTGACTTGAGGTGTCCTGTATAGAACTATAGAACTATAGAGAATGATTTGACTTGAGGTGTCCTGTATAGAACTATAGAGAATGATGATTTGACTTGAGGTGTCCTGTATAGAACTATAGAACTATAGAGAATGATTTGACTTGAGGTGTCCTGTATAGAATAGAACTATAGAGAATGATTTGACTTGAGGTGTCCTGTATAGAACTATAGAGAAATGATTTGACTTGAGGTGTCCTGTATAGAACTATAGAGAATGATTTGACTTGAGGTGTCCTGTATAGAACTATAGAACTATAGAGAATGATTTGACTTGAGGTGTCCTGTATAGAACTATAGAGAATGATTTGACTTGAGGTGTCCTGTATAGAACTATAGAACTATAGAGAATGATTTGACTTGAGGTGTCCTGTATAGAACTATAGAATTTGACTAGGTGTCCTGTATAGAACTATAGAGAATGATTTGACTTGAGGTGTCCTGTATAGAACTATAGAGAATGATTTGACTTGAGGTGTCCTGTATAGAACTATAGAACTATAGAGAATGATTTGACTTGAGGTGTCCTGTATAGAACTATAGAACTACAGAGAATGATTTGACTTGAGGTGTCCTGTATAGAACTATAGAACTATAGAACTATAGAGAATGATTTGACTTGAGGTGTCCTGTATAGAACTATAGAACTATAGAACTTGAGGTGTCCTGTATAGAACTATAGAATGATTTTGACTTGAGGTGTCCTGTATAGAACTATAGAACTATAGAGAATGATTTGACTTGAGGTGTCCTGTATAGAACTATAGAACTATAGAGAATGATTTGACTTGAGGTGTCCTGTATAGAACTATAGAACTATAGAATGATTTGACTTGAGGTGTCCTGTATAGAACTATAGAGAATGATTTGACTTGAGGTGTCCTGTATAGAACTATAGAACTATAGAGAATGATTTGACTTGAGGTGTCCTGTATAGAACTATAGAACTATAGAGAATGATTTGACTTGAGGTGTCCTGTATAGAACTTGATGTCCTGTAGAACTATAGAACTATAGAGAATGATTTGACTTGAGGTGTCCTGTATAGAACTATAGAACTATAGAGAATGATTTGACTTGAGGTGTCCTGTATAGAACTATAGAACTATAGAGAATGATTTGACTTGAGGTGTCCTGTATAGAACTATAGAACTTGAGGTATATAGAACTATAGAGAATGATTTGACTTGAGGTGTCCTGTATAGAACTATAGAACTATAGAGAATGATTTGACTTGAGGTGTCCTGTAGAACTATAGAACTATAGAGAATGATTTGACTTGAGGTGTCCTGTATAGAACTATAGAGAATGATTTGACTTGAGGTGTCCTGTATAGAACTATAGAACTATAGAGAATGATTTGACTTGAGGTGTCCTGTATAGAACTATAGAGAATGATTTACTTGAGGTGTCCTGTATAGAACTATAGAACTATAGAGAATGATTTGACTTGAGGTGTCCTGTATAAACAGTAGAACTATAGAGAATGATTTGACTTGAGGTGTCCTGTATAGAACTATAGAGAATGATTTGACTTGAGGTGTCCTGTATAGAACTATAGAACTATAGAGAATGATTTGACTTGAGGTGTTCTGTATAGAACTATAGAGAATGATTTGACTTGAGGTGTCCTGTATAGAACTATAGAGAATGATTTGACTTGAGGTGTCCTGTATAGAACTATAGAACTATAGAGAATGATTTGACTTGAGGTGTCCTGTATAGAACTATAGAACTATAGAGAATGATTTGACTTGAGGTGTCCTGTATAGAACTATAGAACTATAGAGAATGATTTGACTTGAACTAGAGGTGTCCTGTATAGAACTATAGAGAATGATTTGACTTGAGGTGTCCTGTATAGAACTATAGAACTATAGAGAATGATTTGACTTGAGGTGTCCTGTATAGAACTATAGAACTATAGAGAATGATTTGACTTGAGGTGTCCTGTATAGAACTATAGAACTATAGAGAATGATTTGACTTGAGGTGTCCTGTATAGAACTATAGAACTTGAGGTGTCCTGTATAGAGAACTATAGATTTGACTTGAGGTGTCCTGTATAGAACTATAGAACTAGAGAATGATTTGACTTGAGGTGTCCTGTATAAACTATAGAACTATAGAGAATGATTTGACTTGAGGTGTCCTGTATAGAACTATAGAACTATAGAGAATGATTTGACTTGAGGTGTCCTGTATAGAACTATAGAACTATAGAGAATGATTTGACTTGAGGTGTCCTGTATAGAACTATAGAACTATAGAGAATGATTTGACTTGAGGTGTCCTGTATAGAACTATAGAGAATGATTTGACTTGAGGTGTCCTGTATAGAACTATAGAGAATGATTTGACTTGAGGTGTCCTGTATAGAACTATAGAACTATAGAGAATGATTTGACTTGAGGTGTCCTGTATAGAACTATAGAGAATGATTTGACTTGAGGTGTCCTGTATAGAACTATAGAACTATAGAGAATGATTTGATTTGAGAGGGTCCTGTATAGAACTATAGAACTATAGAGAATGATTTGACTTGAGGTGTCCTGTATAGAACTATAGAACTATAGAGAATGATTTGACTTGAGGTGTCCTGTATAGAACTATAGAACTATAGAGAATGATTTGACTTGAGGTGTCCTGTATAGAACTATAGAACTATAGAGAATGATTTGACTTGAGGTGTCCTGTATAGAACTATGTCCTGTAGAACTATAGAGAATGATTTGACTTGAGGTGTCCTGTATTTGAGAACTATAGAACTATAGAGAATGATTTGACTTGAGGTGTCCTGTATAGAACTATAGAACTATAGAACTATAGAATGATTTGACTTGAGGTGTCCTGTATAGAACTATAGAACTATAGAGAATGATTTGACTTGAGGTGTCCTGTATAGAACTATAGAACTATAGATAGACTTGAGGTGATTTGAACTATAGAGGATTTGTCCCTGTATAGAACTATAGAACTATAGAGAATGATTTGACTTGAGGTGTCCTGTATAGAACTATAGAGAATGATTTGACTTGAGGGGTCCTGTATAGAACTATAGAGAATGATTTGACTTGAGGTGTCCTGTATAGAACTATAGAACTATAGAGAATGATTTGACTTGAGGTGTCCTGTAGAACTAGAACTATAGAACTATAGAATGATTTGACTTGAGGTGTCCTGTATAGAACTATAGAACTATAGAGAATGATTTGACTCGAGGAGTCCTGTATAGAACTATAGAACTATAGAGAATGATTTGACTTGAGGTGTCCTGTATAGAACTATAGAACTATAGAAAATGATTTGACTTGAGGAGTCCTGTATAGAACTATAGAACTATAGAGAATGATTTGACTTGAGGTGTCCTGTATAGAACTATAGAACTATAGAAATGATTTGACTTGAGGTGTCCTGTATAGAACTATAGAACTATAGAGAACTGATTTGACTATAGAACTATAGAGGAGTCCTGTATAGAACTATAGAACTATAGAGAATGATTTGACTTGAGGTGTCCTGTATAGAACTATAGAACTATAGAAAATGATTTGACTTGAGGAGTCCTGTATAGAACTATAGAACTATAGAGAATGATTTGACTTGAGGTGTCCTGTATAGAACTATAGAACTATAGAGAATGATTTGACTTGAGGTGTCCTGTATAGAACTATAGAACTATAGAGAATGATTTGACTTGAGGTGTCCTGTATAGAACTATAGAACTATAGAGAATGATTTGACTTGAGGTGTCCTGTATAGAACTATAGAACTATAGAGAATGATTTGACTTGAGGTGTCCTGTATAGAACTATAGAACTAGGTGTCCTGTATAGAAATGATTTGACTTGAGGTGTCCTGTATAGAACTATAGAACTATAGAGAATGATTTGACTTGAGGTGTCCTGTATAGAACTATAGAACTATAGAGAATGATTTGACTTGAGGTGTCCTGTATAGAACTATAGAGAATGATTTGACTTGAGGTGTCCTGTATAGAACTATAGAACTATAGAGAATGATTTGACTTGAGGTGTCCTGTATAGAACTATAGAACTATAGAGAATGATTTGACTTGAGGTGTCCTGTATAGAACTAGGTGTCCTGTATAGAACTATAGAACTATAGAGAATGATTTGACTTGAGGTGTCTGTATAGAACTATAGAACTATAGAGAATGATTTGACTTGAGGTGTCCTGTATAGAACTATAGAACTATAGAGAATGATTTGACTTGAGGTGTCCTGTATAGAACTATAGAACTATAGAGAATGATTTGACTTGAGGTGTCCTGTATAGAACTATAGAACTATAGAGAATGATTTGACTTGAGGTGTCCTGTATAGAACTATAGAACTATAGAGAATGATTTGACTTAGAGGTGTCCTGTATAGAACTATAGAACTATAGAGAATGATTTGACTTGAGGTGTCCTGTATAGAACTATAGAACTATAGAGAATGATTTGACTTGAGGTGTCCTGTATAGAACTATAGAACTATAGAGAATGATTTGACTTGAGGTGTCCTGTATAGAACTATAGAACTATAGAGAATGATTTGACTTGAGGTGTCCTGTATAGAACTACTAGGTGTCCTGTAGAACTATAGAACTATAGAATGATTTGACTTGAGGTGTCCTGTATAGAACTATAGAACTATAGAGAATGATTTGACTTGAGGTGTCCTGTATAGAACTATAGAACTATAGAAAATGATTTGACTTGAGGAGTCCTGTATAGAACTATAGAACTATAGAGAATGATTTGTCTTGAGGTGTTCTGTATAAACAGTAGAACTATAGAGAATGATTTGACTTGAGGTGTCCTGTATAGAACTATAGAACTATAGAGAATGATTTGACTTGAGGTGTCCTGTATAGAACTATAGAGAATGATTTGACTTGAGGTGTCCAGTATAGAACTATAGAACTATAGAGAATGATTTGACTTGAGGTGTCCTGTATAGAACTATAGAGAATGATTTGACTTGAAGTGTCCTGTATAGAACTATAGAGAATGATTTGTCTTGAGGTGTCCTGTATAAACAGTAGAACTATAGAGAATGATTTGACTTGAGGTGTCCTGTATAGAACTATAGAGAATGATTTGACTTGAGGTGTCCTGTATAGAACTATAGAGAATGATTTGACTTGAAGTGTCCTGTATAGAACTATAGAGAATGATTTGTCTTGAGGTGTCCTGTATAAACAGTAGAACTATAGAGAATGATTTGACTTGAGGTGTCCTGTATAGAACTATAGAACTATAGAGAATGATTTGACTTGAGGTGTCCTGTATAGAACTATAGAGAATGATTTGACTTGAGGTGTCCAGTATAGAACTATAGAACTATAGAGAATGATTTGACTCGAGGTGTCCTGTATAGAACTATAGAGAATGATTTGACTTGAGGTGTCCTGTATAGAACTATAGAGAATGATTTGACTTGAGGTGTCCTGTATAGAACTATAGAGAATGATTTGACTTGAGGTGTCCTGTATAGAACTATAGAGAATGATTTGACTTGAGGTGTCCTGTATAGAACTATAGAACTATAGAGAATGATTTGACTTGAGGTGTCCTGTATAGAACAATAGAACTATAGAGAATGATTTGACTTGAGGTGTCCTGTATAGAACTATAGAACTATACAGAATGATTTGACTTGAGGTGTCCTGTATAGAACTATAGAGAATGATTTGACTTGAGGTGTCCTGTATAGAACTATAGAGAATGATTTGACTTGAGGTGTCCTGTATAGAACTATATAACTATAGAGAATGATTTGACTTGAGGTGTCCTGTATAGAACTATAGAACTATAGAGAATGATTTGACTTGAGGTGTCCCGTATAGAACTATAGAACTATAGAGAATGATTTGACTTGAGGTGTCCTGTATAGAACTATAGAACTATAGAGAATGATTTGACTTGAGGTGTCCTGTATAGAACTATAGAACTATACAGAATGATTTGACTTGAGGTGTCCTGTATAGAACTATAGAACTATAGAGAATGATTTGACTTGAGGTGTCCTGTATAGAACTATAGAACTATAGAGAATGATTTGACTTGAGGTGTCCTGTATAGAACTATAGAACTATAGAGAATGATTTGACTTGAGGTGTCCTGTATAGAACTATAGAGAATGATTTGACTTGAGGTGTCCTGTATAGAACTATAGAACTATAGAGAATGATTTGACTTGAGGTGTCCTGTATAGAACTATAGAACTATAGAGAATGATTTGACTTGAGGTGTCCTGTATAGAACTATAGAACTATAGAGAATGATTTGACTTGAGGTGTCCTGTATAGAACTATAGAACTATAGAGAATGATTTGACTTGAGGTGTCCTGTATAGAACTATAGAACTATAGAGAATGATTTGACTTGAGGAGTCCTGTATAGAACTATAGAACTATAGAGAATGATTTGACTTGAGGTGTCCTGTATAGAACTATAGAGAATGATTTGACTTGAGGTGTCCAGTATAGAACTATAGAACTATAGAGAATGATTTGACTCGAGGTGTCCTGTATAGAACTATAGAGAATGATTTGACTTGAGGTGTCCTGTATAGAACTATAGAGAATGATTTGACTTGAGGTGTCCTGTATAGAACTATAGAGAATGATTTGACTTGAGGTGTCCTGTATAGAACTATAGAGAATGATTTGACTTGAGGTGTCCTGTATAGAACTATAGAACTATAGAGAATGATTTGACTTGAGGTGTCCTGTATAGAACAATAGAACTATAGAGAATGATTTGACTTGAGGTGTCCTGTATAGAACTATAGAACTATACAGAATGATTTGACATGAGGTGTCCTGTATAGAACTATAGAGAATGATTTGACTTGAGGTGTCCTGTATAGAACTATAGAGAATGATTTGACTTGAGGTGTCCTGTATAGAACTATATAACTATAGAGAATGATTTGACTTGAGGTGTCCTGTATAGAACTATAGAACTATAGAGAATGATTTGACTTGAGGTGTCCCGTATAGAACTATAGAACTATAGAGAATGATTTGACTTGAGGTGTCCTGTATAGAACTATAGAACTATACAGAATGATTTGACTTGAGGTGTCCTGTATAGAACTATAGAACTATACAGAATGATTTGACTTGAGGTGTCCTGTATAGAACTATAGAACTATAGAGAATGATTTGACTTGAGGTGTCCTGTATAGAACTATAGAGAATGATTTGACTTGAGGTGTCCTGTATAGAACTATAGAACTATAGAGAATGATTTGACTTGAGGTGTCCTGTATAGAACTATAGACAATGATTTGACTTGAGGTGTCCTGTATAGAACTATAGAGAATGATTTGACTTGAGGTGTCCTGTATAGAACTATAGAACTATAGAGAATGATTTGACTTGAGGTGTCCTGTATAGAACTATAGAACTATAGAGAATGATTTGACTTGAGGAGTCCTGTATAGAACTATAGAACTATAGAGAATGATTTGACTTGAGGTGTCCTGTATAGAACTATAGAGAATGATTTGACTTGAGGTGTCCTGTATAGAACTATAGAACTATAGAGAATGATTTGACTTGAGGTGTCCTGTATAGAACTATAGAACTATAGAGAATGATTTGACTTAAGGTGTCCTGTATAGAACTATAGAACTATAGAGAATGATTTGACTTGAGGTGTCCTGTATAGAACTATAGAACTATAGAGAATGATTTGACTTGAGGAGTCCTGTATAGAACTATAGAACTATAGAGAATGATTTGACTTGAGGTGTCCTGTATAGAACTATAGAGAATGATTTGACTTGAGGTGTCCTGTATAGAACTATAGAACTATAGAGAATGATTTGACTCGAGGAGTCCTGTATAGAACTATAGAGAATGATTTGACTTGAGGTGTCCTGTATAGAACTATAGAACTATAGAGAATGATTTGACTTGAGGTGTCCTGTATAGAACTATAGAACTATAGAGAATGATTTGACTTGAGGTGTCCTGTATAGAACTATAGAACTATAGAGAATGATTTGACTTGAGGTGTCCTGTATAGAACTATAGAACTATAGAGAATGATTTGACTTGAGGTGTCCTGTATAGAACTAAAGAACTATAGAAAATGATTTGACTTGAGGAGTCCTGTATAGAACTATAGAACTATAGAGAATGATTTGACTTGAGGTGTCCTGTATAAAGAGTAGAACTATAGAGAATGATTTGACTTGAGGTGTCCTGTATAGAACTATAGAGAATGATTTGACTTGAAGTGTCCTGTATAGAACTATAGAACTATAGAGAATGATTTGTCTTGAGGTGTCCTGTATAAACAGTAGAACTATAGAGAATGATTTGACTTGAGGTGTTGTGTATAGAACTATAGAACTATAGAGAATGATTTGTCTTGAGGTGTCCTGTATAAACAGTAGAACTATAGAGAATGATTTGACTTGAGGTGTCCTGTATAGAACTATAGAGAATGATTTGACTTGAGGTGTCCTGTATAGAACTATAGAGAATGATTTGACTTGAGGTGTCCTGTATAGAACTATAGAGAATGATTTGACTTGAGGTGTCCTGTATAGAACTATAGAGAATGATTTGACTTGAGGTGTCCTGTATAGAACTATAGAGAATGATTTGACTTGAGGTGTCCTGTATAGAACTATAGAACTATACAGAATGATTTGACTTGAGGTGTCCTGTATAGAACTATAGAACTATAGAGAATGATTTGACTTGAGGTGTCCTGTATAGAACTATAGAGAATGATTTGACTTGAGGTGTCCCGTATAGAACTATAGAACTATAGAGAATGATTTGACTTGAGGTGTCCCGTATAGAACTATAGAACTATAGAGAATGATTTGACTTGAGGTGTCCTGTATAGAACTATAGAACTATAGAGAATGATTTGACTTGAGGTGTCCTGTATAGAACTATAGAGAATGATTTGACTTGAGTTGTCCTGTATAGAACTATATAACTATAGAGAATGATTTGACTTGAGGTGTCCTGTATAGAACTATAGAGAATGATTTGACTTGAGGTGTCCCGTATAGAACTATAGAACTATAGAGAATGATTTGACTTGAGGTGTCCTGTATAGAACTATAGAACTATAGAGAATGATTTGATTTGAGGTGTCCTGTATAGAACTATAGAGACTGATTTGACTTGAGGTGTCCTGTATAGAACTATAGAACTATACAGAATGATTTGACTTGAGGTGTCCTGTATAGAACTATAGAGAATGATTTGACTTGAGGTGTCCTGTATAGAACTATAGAACTATACATAATGATTTGACTTGAGGTGTCCTGTATAGAACTATAGAACTATAGAGAATGATTTGACTTGAGGTGTCCTGTATAGAACTATAGAACTATAGAGAATGATTTGACTTGAGGTGTCCTGTATAGAACTATAGAACTATAGAAAATGGTTTGACTTGAGGAGTCCTGTATAGAACTATAGAGAATGATTTGACTTGAGGTGTCCTGTATAGAACTATAGAGAATGATTTGACTTGAGGTGTCCTGTAGAGAACTATAGAACTATAGAGAATGATTTGACTTGAGGTGTCCTGTATAGAACTATAGAACTATAGAGAATGATTTGACTTGAGGAGTCCTGTATAGAACTATAGAACTATAGAGAATGATTTGACTTGAGGTGTCCTGTATAAACAGTAGAACTATAGAGAATGATTTGACTTGAGGTGTCCTGTATAGATCTATAGAACTATAGAGAATGATTTGACTTGAGGAGTCCTGTATAGAACTATAGAGAATGATTTGACTTGAGGTGTCCTGTATAGAACTATAGAACTATAGAGAATGATTTGACTCGAGGAGTCCTGTATAGAACTATAGAACTATAGAGAATGATTTGACTTGAGGGGTCCTGTATAGAACTATAGAGAATGATTTGACTTGAGGTGTCCTGTATAGAACTATAGAACTATAGAGAATGATTTGACTTGAGGTGTCCTGTATAGAACTATAGAGAATGTTTTGACTTGAGGTGTCCTGTATAGAACTATAGAACTATAGAGAATGATTTGACTTGAGGTGTCCTGTATAGAACTATAGAGAATGACTTGACTTGAGGTGTCCTGTATAGAACTATAGAGAATGATTTGACTTGAGGTGTCCTGTATAGAACTATAGAACTATAGAGAATGATTTGACTTGAGGTGTCCTGTATAGAACTATAGAGAATGATTTGACTTGAGGTGTCCTGTATAGAACTATAGAGAATGATTTGACTTGAGGTGTCCTGTATAGAACTATAGAACTATAGAGAATGATTTGACTTGAGGTGTCCTGTATAGAACTATAGAGAATGATTTGACTTGAGGTGTCCTGTATAGAACTATAGAACTATAGAGAATGATTTGACTTGAGGTGTCCTGTATAGAACTATAGAACTATAGAGAATGATTTGACTTGAGGTGTCCTGTATAGAACTATAGAGAATGATTTGACTTGAGGTGTCCTGTATAGAACTATAGAACTATAGAGAATGATTTGACTCGAGGAGTCCTGTATAGAACTATAGAACTATAGAGAATGATTTGACTTGAGGTGTCCTGTATAGAACTATAGAGAATGATTTGACTTGAGGTGTCCTGTATAGAACTATAGAACTATAGAGAATGATTTGACTCGAGGAGTCCTGTATAGAACTATAGAACTATAGAGAATGATTTGACTTGAGGTGTCCTGTATAGAACTATAGAGAATGATTTGACTTGAGGTGTCCTGTATAGAACTATAGAACTATAGAGAATGATTTGACTTGAGGTGTCCTGTATAGAACTATAGAACTATAGAAAATGATTTGACTTGAGGAGTCCTGTATAGAACTATAGAACTATAGAGAATGATTTGACTTGAGGTGTCCTGTATAGAACTATAGAACTATAGAGAATGATTTGACTTGAGGAGTCCTGTATAGAACTATAGAACTATAGAGAATGATTTGACTTGAGGTGTCCTGTGTAGAACTATAGAACTATAGAGAATGATTTGACGTGAGGTGTCCTGTATAGAACTATAGAACTATAGAGAATGATTTGACTTGAGGTGTCCTGTATAGAACTATAGAGAATGATTTGACTTGAGGTGTTGTGTATAGAACTATAGAACTATGGTCATAGCATCTAGAACCTTGATTTCTTCTTGAACTATAGGTAGAACTTCGATCATTTCCAAAGCCATTCTCTCTATTCACATACTGTGGTGTTTATTTTATTTTGCTAGAGGTTCGGCAAGAGAGCTGCGGAGACCATTGACAACAATAAGCTGATCGGAATGATTGCTTTAAATTGAACATGTTCTGAAAACGAAGTAAGAAGCCGTTGTGATGTAGGAAACAGAACATACTCCCTCTCTTTGACCCTGTAAAAGCACTTTGATGAAGAGTTGTTTCGTATTAACTAGAAAGACTGTGGATTTTAAAATGTCGGTTATTCAACGATGATTTTAAATCACCTTTGTGTCCTTTATTCATTTAAAATAAATAAAAAGGTTGAAAAATAAGATTTATCCGTTTTATTTAGCTACAGAACTGTTTCTCCAGAACAGATACTTCACTCAAAACTGCGAGGAGAAGAAGAAGATTGAGACGTTTTTACTCCAAAAGAATAAAAACGATTTGTTCATTAAGAAGATTTTCTTCATCATCATCATCATCTTCATCATCATCATCATCATCATCATCAATGCACATAGGAAGGAACAAAACAAATTTCCAGAAGCCTGAAAGAGCATAAATAAAATATGTAACAAAAAGCATCCTATTCTGTTAGAGCTGCTAGGCGTTGAGCTATTCAACTAATCTCTCTGTGTACTTCCCAAATATTCCCTGCACAGAGCAATAGTCTTGACCAGAGCCGAATGGGCCCAGGACATCCTATTCCCTACACAGAGCAATAGTCTTGACCAGAGCCGAATGGGCCCAGGACATCCTATTCCCTGCACAGAGCAATAGTCTTGACCAGAGCCGAATGGGCCCAGGACATCCTATTCCCTACACAGAGCAATAGTCTTGACCAGAGCCGAATGGGCCCAGGACATCCTATTCCCTACACAGAGCAATAGTCTTGACCAGAGCCGAATGGGCCCAGGACATCCTATTCCCTACACAGAGCAATAGTCTTGACCAGAGCCGAATGGGCCCAGGACATCCTATTCCCTACACAGAGCAATAGTCTTGACCAGAGCCGAATGGGCCCAGGACATCCTATTCCCTACACAGAGCAATAGTCTTGACCAGAGCCGAATGGGCCCAGGACATCCTATTCCCTACACAGAGCAATAGTCTTGACCAGAGCCGAATGGGCCCAGGACAT
This sequence comes from Oncorhynchus nerka, assembly GCF_034236695.1. Taxonomy (NCBI): domain Eukaryota; kingdom Metazoa; phylum Chordata; class Actinopteri; order Salmoniformes; family Salmonidae; genus Oncorhynchus; species Oncorhynchus nerka. The sequence continues at coordinate 98,117,765 of NC_088419.1, read as the reverse complement.
CCTATTCCCTGCACAGAGCAATAGTCTTGACCAGAGCCGAATGGGCCCAGGACATCCTATTCCCTGCACAGAGCAATAGTCTTGACCAGAGCCGAATGGGCCCAGGACATCCTATTCCCTACATAGAGCCCACGCTCTGGTCAAACGTAGAGCACTGTATAGGAAGTAGAGTGTTACTTGGGAGGCCGTCTCTCTCCAGTCACCTAAACTGTAACTTCATGTTACTGTGTCTGCATGTAGTATTTCATCAGTACTGGTGTCCTGTGTATATAACCATGCTACTGTGTCTGCATGTAGTATTTCATCAGTACTGGTGCCCTGTGTATATAACCATGCTACTGTGGTCTGCATGTAGTATTTCATCAGTACTGGTGCCCTGTGTATATAACCATGCTACTGTGGTCTGCATGTAGTATTTCATCAATACTGGTGCCCTGTGTATATAACCATGCTACTGTGGTCTGCATGTAGTATTTCATCAGTACTGGTGCCCTGTGTATATAACCATGCTACTGTGGTCTGCATGTAGTATTTCATCAGTACTGGTGCCCTGTGTATATAACCATGCTACTATGGTCTGCATGTAGTATTTCATCAGTACTGGTGCCCTGTGTATATAACCATGCTACTGTGGTCTGCATGTAGTATTTCATCAGTACTGGTGCCCTGTGTATATAACCATGTTACTGTGGTCTGCATGTAGTATTTCATCCAAGCTAGGGTTGCTAAATTCAGCTTTCACCAAATTCCTACATTTTCCAGAAATCCTGGTTGACTGCTAAATAGTGTGTATATAACCATGTTATTACCTCGTACCCCTGCACATCTACTCAGTACTGGTACCCTGTGTATATAACCATGTTATTACCTCATACCCTGCACATCGACTCAGTACTGGTACCCTGTGTATATAACCATGTTATTACCTCGTACCCTGCACATCGACTCAGTACTGGTACCCTGTGTATATAACCATGTTATTACCTCGTACCCCTGCACATCGACTCAGTACTGGTACCCTGTGTATATAACCATGTTATTACCTCGTACCCCTGTACATCTACTCAGTACTGGTACCCTGTGTATATAACCATGTTATTACCTCATACCCCTGTACATCTACTCAGTACTGGTACCCTGTGTATATAACCATGTTATTACCTCGTACCCCTGCACATCTACTCAGTACTGGTACCCTGTGTATATAACCATGTTATTACCTCATACCCCTGCACATCGACTCAGTACTGGTACCCTGTGTATATAACCATGTTATTACCTCGTACCCCTGCACATCTACTCAGTACTGGTACACTGTGTATATAACCATGTTATTACCTCATACCCCTGCACATCTACTCAGTACTGGTACCCTGTGTATATAACCATGTTATTACCTCATACCCCTGTACATCTACTCAGTACTGGTACCCTGTGTATATAACCATGTTATTACCTCATACCCCTGTACATCTACTCAGTACTGGTACCCTGTGTATATAACCATGTTATTACCTCATACCCCTGTACATCTACTCAGTACTGGTACCCTGTGTATATAACCATGTTATTACCTCATACCCCTGTACATCTACTCAGTACTGGTACCCTGTGTATATAACCATGTTATTACCTCATACCCCTGCACATCTACTCAGTACTGGTACCCTGTGTATATAACCATGTTATTACCTCATACCCCTGCACATCTACTCAGTACTGGTACCCTGTGTATATAACCATGTTATTACCTCATACCCCTGCACATTGACTCCGTACTGGTACCCTGTGTATATAACCATGTTATTACCTCGTACCCCTGCACATTGACTCCGTACTGGTACCCTGTGTATATAACCATGTTATTACCTCGTACCCCTGCACATTGACTCCGTACTGGTACCCTGTGTATATAACCATGTTATTACCTCGTACCCCTGCACATTGACTCCGTACTGGTACCCTGTGTATATAACCATGTTATTACCTCGTACCCCTGCACATTGACTCCGTACTGGTACCCTGTGTATATAACCATGTTATTACCTCGTACCCCTGCACATCGACTCAGTACTGGTACCCTGTGTATATAACCATGTTATTACCTCGTACCCCTGCACATTGACTCCGTACTGGTACCCTGTGTATATAACCATGTTATTACCTGGTACCCAGTGTATACTGACAAGTTGTTACTCATTTATTTTTTTACTTTTTTATTTTTTTTCTCTACATTGTTCTAAAGGACCCGTCAGTCAGCAATTCACTGTCAGTCTACACCTGTTGTTTACCAAGCATTTCACTGTTAGTCTACACCTGTTGTTTACCAAGCATTCCACTGTTAGTCTACACCTGTTGTTTACCAAGCATTCCACTGTTAGTCTACACCTGTTGTTTACCAAGCATTTCACTGTTAGTCTACACCTGTTGTTTACCAAGCATTTCCCTGTTAGTCTACACCTGTTGTTGTTAGTCTACACCTGTTGTTTAACAAGCATTTCACTGTTAGTCTACACCTGTTGTTGTTAGTCTACACCTGTTGTTTAACAAGCATTTCACTGTTAGTCTACACCTGTTGTTTACCAAGCATTTCACTGTTAGTCTACACCTGTTGTTTACCAAGCATTTCACTGTTAGTCTACACCTGTTGTTGTTAGTCTACACCTGTTGTTTACCAAGCATTTCACTGTTAGTCTACACCTGTTGTTGTTAGTCTACACCTGTTGTTTACCAAGCATTTCACTGTTAGTCTACACCTGTTGTTTACCAAGCATTTCACTGTTAGTCTACACCTGTTGTTTACCAAGCATTTCACTGTTAGTCTACACCTGTTGTTGTTAATCTACACCTGTTGTTTACCAAGCATTTCACTGTTAGTCTACACCTGTTGTTGTTAGTCTACACCTGTTGTTGATGAAGCATTTCACTGTTAGTCCACACCTGTTGTTTACGGAGCATTTCACTGTTAGTCTACACCTGTTGTTTATGGAGCATTCCACTGTTAGTCTACACCTGTTGTTTACCAAGCATTTCACTGTTAGTCTACACCTGTTGTTTACCAAGCATTTCACTGTTAGTCTACACCTGTTGTTTACCAAGCATTTCACTGTTAGTCTACACCTGTTGTTTACCAAGCATTTCACTGTTAGTCCACACCTGTTGTTTAGGAAGCATTTCACTGTTAGTCTACACCTGTTGTTGTTAGTCTACACCTGTTGTTTACCAAGCATTTCACTGTTAGTCTACACCTGTTGTTGTTAGTCTACACCTGTTGTTCACCAAGCATTTCACTGTTAGTCCACACCTGTTGTTTTACAGAGCATTTCACTGTTAGTCCACACCTGTTGTTTACCAAGCATTTCACTGTTAGTCTACACCTGTTGTTTACCAAGCATTTCACTGTTAGTCTACACCTGTTGTTTACCAAGCATTTCACTGTTAGTCTACACCTGTTGTTTACCAAGCATTTCACTGTTAGTCTACACCTGTTGTTTAGGAAGCATTTCACTGTTAGTCTACACCTGTTGTTTACCAAGCATTTCACTGTTAGTCTCCACCTGTTGTTTACCAAGCATTTCACTGTTAGTCTACACCTGTTGTTTAGGAAGCATTTCACTGTTAGTCTACACCTGTTGTTTACCAAGCATTTCACTGTTAGTCTCCACCTGTTGTTTAGGAAGCATGTGACAAATACCTTTTGATTTGATTTGGAAGATTCCTAGAATCAGCAGGGAATCAGGAATCCTCCAAACCGGGATTTCTGGAAAACCTGGGAATTTGGTGAAAGTTACAAGTATTGTGCAAATCCAAATCCAAGCTAACCTTAGTAATTGAATAGAGCCTGGCTAAAAGCAGCAGGCTATATCATATACAAATGTCTTTCACGGAGCATCTACCAATCCCTTCAGGATTTCACTGGGATTTTTTGTGTTATTTTGTGGGCAAAAATTCTTGATTTTGATTTCTGACATTTTGCATATGCGATGATTTTTTTTCCAATTTCAAATCGGAGAAGTACGGAATCCTGCAGGGACTGATCTTCAAGCATAAAGCTGCCAATTATCACTTCACAGCTCAAATTCAGTTCTTCTTTCCACTTTCAACAGAAAATTCGCTATGTAGTTAAACAACAATAGATGACGAACATTGTAACACTGGCTTTTCAAAAAGTAATTGCAAGAAAATGTCAGTGCATTCGTGAGGAATTACCAATCTGAAGGCAACACATTGGTCATGGCTATTATCTTCTTTTAACAAGCTAAGTGGAGATCCATGTGCTTTGGGCCACAGCTTAAACAGCTTTCAGACCATTTTGTACAAAGCAAAGTGCTTCCCAAATGGCACCCTATTCCCTAGGCTATACAGTGCACTGTGTTTGACCAAGGTCCACAGGGCTCTGGTCAATAGTAGTGCACAATGTAGATAAGAGTGCCATTGGAGACGCAACCCATGATTTTCAAAGATAAAATCAGACATCATAGTAGTAGTAAGAAATGAATACAGTAGTCATATAGTACTAATACAGTAGTCAGAGTAGTATTACAGTAGTCATAGAGTACTAATACAGTAGTCATATAGTACTAATACAGTAGTCAGAGTAGTATTACAGTAGTCGTATAGTATTAATACAGTAGTCATATAGTACTAATACAGTAGTCAGAGTAGTATTACAGTAGTCATATAGTACTAATACAGTAGTCAGAGTAGTATTACAGTAGTCATATAGTACGAATACAGTGGTCATATAGTACTAATACAGTAGTCATATAGTACTAATACAGTAGTCATATAGTACTAATACAGTAGTCAGAGTAGTATTACAGTAGTCATATAGTACTAATACAGTAGTCAGAGTAGTATTACAGTAGTCATATAGTACGAATACAGTGGTCATATAGTACTAATACAGTAGTCATATAGTATTAATACAGTGGTCATATAGTACTAATACAGTGGTCATATAGTACTAATACAGTAGTCATATAGTACTAATACAGTAGTCATATAGTAGTATTACAGTGGACATATAGTACTAATACAGTACTCATATAGTACTAATACCGTGGGTATAGCGTAGAGACATTATTTTGCATAGCATTTGGCCTCGCTGTCCTTTTAGCAACAGAAAGCATCTGGACCTGTGTGAGAAAATGATGTAAATGCCAAATGTTCCCGGTCGAGTTTACCTGTTCCAAATGGTACCCTGTTCCCTATAGGGCCCAGAGTCCTTTGGGTTCTGGTCAAAAGTAATGCACTTTATAGGGAATAGGGTGCAATTTGCGATGCAGGGTTGGTGGCAGAAACTAATCATCAGTGATGACTATCTGGAGTTCTGGAAACACGGAGGAGCAAAAGAAAGGATCGTTTTAAGAAAGTAGAAGCTGTATTATCAAGAGTCAAGGCAAACATGGCAATACTATTCCCATAGAAATACTATCTGTAGATTGGGGTTGCATCGCAATACCAGGTCAAACATACGGAAAGTACCCATACGTTTACCTGTCAAATTGCCAGGGTTAGAGGCTCTAAGCCCTTTCTAGAAAATCTATTTCTATGACTATATCCATATTATAGCTCTCATATTATAGTTTGTGTTGAGATGAAAACAATAAGAGCATAACTCTCCTAGTAAACCATGATGATTAGAATAAGGGATTAAGAGCATAACTCTCCTAGTAAACCATGATGATTAGAATAAGGGATTAAGAGCATAACTCTCCTAGTAAACCATGATGATTAGAATAAGGGTTTAAGAGCATAACTCTCCCAGTAAACCATGATGATTAGAATAAGGGATTAAGAGCATAACTCTCCTAGTAAACCATGATGATTAGAATAAGAGATTAAGAGCATAACTCTCCCAGTAAACCATGATGATTAGAATAAGGGATTAAGAGCATAACTCTCCTAGTAAACCATGATGATTAGAATAAGGGATTAAGAGCATAACTCTCCTAGTAAACCATGATGATTAGAATAAGGGATTAAGAGCATAACTCTCCCAGTAAACCATAATGATTAGAATAAGAGATTAAGAGCATAACTCTCCTAGTAAACCATAATGATTAGAATAAGGGATTAAGAGCATAACTCTCCTAGTAAACCATGATGATTAGAATAAGAGATTAAGAGAATAATTCAACTACTAAACCATGATGATTAGAATAAGAGATTAAGAGCATAACTCTCCTAGTAAACCATGATGATTAGAATAAGGGATTAAGAGCATAACTCTCCTAGTAAACCATGATGATTAGAATAAGGGATTAAGAGCATAACTCTCCTAGTAAACCATGATGATTAGAATAAGGGATTAAGAGCATAATTCAACTACTAAACCATGATGATTAGAATAAGGGATTAAGAGCATAATTCAACTACTAAACCATGATGATTAGAATAAGAGATTAAGAGCATAACTCTCCTAGTAAACCATGATGATTAGAATAAGGGATTAAGAGCAAAATTCAACTACTAAACCATGATGATTAGAATAAGGGATTAAGAGCATAACTCTCCTAGTAAACCATGATGATTAGAATAAGGGATTAAGAGCATAACTCTCCTAGTAAACCATGATGATTAGAATAAGGGATTAAGAGCATAACTCTCCTAGTAAACCATGATGATTAGAATAAGGGATTAAGAGCATAACTCTCCTAGTAAACCATGATGATTAGAATAAGGGATTAAGAGCATAACTCTCCTAGTAAACCATGATGATTAGAATAAGAGATTAAGAGCATAACTCTCCTAGTAAACCATAATGATTAGAATAAGGGATTAAGAGCATAACTCTCCTAGTAAACCATGATGATTAGAATAAGGGATTAAGAGCATAACTCTCCTAGTAAACCATAATGATTAGAATAAGGGATTAAGAGCATAACTCTCCCAGTAAACCATGATGATTAGAATAAGAGATTAAGAGCATAACTCTCCTAGTAAACCATAATGATTAGAATAAGGGATTAAGAGCATAACTCTCCCAGTAAACCATGATGATTAGAATAAGGGATTAAGAGCATAACTCTCCTAGTAAACCATGATGATTAGAATAAGGGATTAAGAGCATAACTCTCCTAGTAAACCATGATGATTAGAATAAGGGATTAAGAGCATAATTCAACTACTAAACCATGATGATTAGAATAAGGGTTTAAGAGCATAACTCTCCCAGTAAACCATGATGATTAGAATAAGGGATTAAGAGCATAACTCTCCCAGTAAACCATAATGATTAGAATAAGGGATTAAGAGCATAACTCTCCTAGTAAACCATGATGATTAGAATAAGGGATTAAGAGCATAACTCTCCTAGTAAACCATGATGATTAGAATAAGGGATTAAGAGCATAATTCAACTACTAAACCATGATGATTAGAATAAGGGATTAAGAGCATAACTCTCCTAGTAAACCATGATGATTAGAATAAGGGATTAAGAGCATAACTCTCCCAGTAAACCATGATGATTAGAATAAGGGATTAAGAGCATAACTCTCCCAGTAAACCATGATGATTAGAATAAGGGATTAAGAGCATAACTCTCCCAGTAAACCATGATGATTAGAATAAGGGATTAAGAGCATAACTCTCCTAGTAAACCATGATGATTAGAATAAGGGATTAAGAGCATAACTCAACTAGTAAACCATGATGATTAGAATAAGGATTAAGAGCATAACTCTCCCAGTAAACCATGATGATTAGAATAAGGGATTAAGAGCATAACTCTCCCAGTAAACCATGATGATTAGAATAAGGGATTAAGAGCATAACTCTCCCAGTAAACCATGATGATTAGAATAAGGGATTAAGAGCATAACTCTCCTAGTAAACCATGATGATTAGAATAAGTGATTAATTTCTTGGCATTGTGTTCGATATGATAGCAGTATGTGGGTCCAGTTTATGCAACAGTATATCTGTAGTGGTTTAGTGTAGTGGAATAGTGTAGTGGTATAGTGGTATAGTGTAGTGGTAGAGTGTAGTGGTAGAGTGTAGTGGTGTAGTGTAGTAGTGTAGTGGTATAGTGTAGTGGTAAAGTGTAGTGGTATAGTGTAGTGTTAAAGTGTAGTGGTATAGTGTAGTGGTATAGTGTAGTGGTAAAGTGTAGTGGTATAGTGTAGTGTAGTAGTGTAGTGGTATAGTGTAGTGGTATAGTGTAGTGGTAAAGTGTAGTGGTATAGTGTAGTGTAGTAGTGTAGTGGTATAGTGTAGTGTAGTAGTGTAGTGGTATAGTGTAGTGGTAAAGTGTAGTGTTAAAGTGTAGTGGTATAGTGTAGTGGTATAGTGTAGTGTAGTAGTGTAGTGGTATAGTGTAGTGTTAAAGTGTAGTGGTATAGTGTAGTGGTAAAGTGTAGTGGTATAGTGTAGTGTAGTAGTGTGGTGGTATAGTGTAGTGGTATAGTGTAGTGGTAAAGTGTAGTGGTATAGTGGTGTAGTGTAGTGGTGTAGTGGTGTAGTGTAGTGGTATAGTGTAGTGGTATAGTGTAGTGGTAAAGTGTATTGTAGTGGTAAAGTGTAGTGGTATAGTGTAGTGTTAAAGTGTAGTGGTATAGTGTAGTGGTAAAGTGTAGTGGTATAGTGTAGTGGTAAAGTGTAGTGGTATAGTGTAGTGGTAAAGTGTATTGTAGTGGTAAAGTGTAGTGGTATAGTGTAGTGTTAAAGTGTAGTGGTATAGTGTAGTGGTAAAGTGTATTGTAGTGGTAAAGTGTAGTGGTATAGTGTAATGGTAAAGTGTATTGTAGTGGTAAAGTGTAGTGGTATAGTGTAGTGGTAAAGTGTATTGTAGTGGTAAAGTGTAGTGGTATAGTGTAGTGTTAAAGTGTAGTGGTATAGTGTAGTGTTAAAGTGTAGTGGTAAAGTGTAGTGGTAAAGTGTAGTGGTAAAGTGTAGTGGTATAGTGGAGTGGTATAGTGTAGTGGTATAGTGGTATAGTGTAGTGGTATAGTGTAGTGGTGTAGTGGAGTGGTATAGTGTAGTGTAGTGGTGTAGTGTAGTGGTGTAGTGGTGTAGTGTAGTGGTGTAGTGGTATGGTGTAGTGGTGTAGTAGTGTAGTGGTGTAGTGTAATGGTGTAGTGTAGTGGTGTGGTGTAGTGGTGTAGTGGTAGAGTGTTGTGGTATTGTGTAGTGGTGTAGTGTAGTGGTATAGTGTAGTGGTGTAGTGGTGTAGTGTAGTGGTGTAGTGTAGTGGTATAGTGTAGTGGTGTAGTGGTAGAGTGGTGTAGTGGTAGAGTGTCATGGTATCGTGTAGTGGTGTATTGTAGTGGTGTAGTGTAATGGTGTAGTGTAGTGGTGTAGTGTAGTGGTGTAGTGTAGTGGTGTAGTGTAGTGGTGTAGTGTAGTGGTGTAGTGTAGTGGTGTAGTGTAGTGGTGTAGTGGTGTAGTGTAGTGGTGTAGTGGTGTAGTGTAGTGGTGTAGTGGTGTAGTGTAGTGGTGTATGTAGTGTAGTGGTGTAGTGTAATGGTGTAGTGTAATGGTGTAGTGTAGTGGTGTAGTGTAGTGGTGTAGTGTAGTGGTGTAGTGTAGTGGTGTAGTGTAGTGGTGTAGTGTAGTGGTGTAGTGGTGTAGTGTAGTGGTGTAGTGGTGTAGTGTAGTGGTGTAGTGTAGTGGTGTATGTAGTGTAGTGGTGTAGTGGTGTAGTGGTGTAGTGTAATGGTGTAGTGTAGTGGTGTAGTGGTGTAGTGTAGTGGTGTAGTGGTGTAGTGTAGTGGTGTATGTAGTGTAGTGGTGTAGTGGTGTAGTGTAATGGTGTAGTGTAGTGGTGTAGTGGTGTAGTGTAGTAGTGTAGTGTAGTAGTGTAGTGGTGTAGTGTAGTGGTGTAGTGTAGTGGTGTAGTGTAGTAGTGTAGTGGTGTAGTGTAGTGGTGTAGTGTAGTAGTGTAGTGGTGTAGTGTAGTAGTGTAGTGTAGTAGTGTAGTAGTGTAGTGGTGTAGTGTAGTGGTGTAGTGTAGTGGTGTAGTGTAGTGGTGTAGTGGTGTAGTGTAGTGGTGTAGTGTAGTAGTGTAGTGGTGTAGTGTAATGGTGTAGTGTAGTAGTGTAGTGGTGTAGTGTAGTGGTGTAGTGGGGTAGTGTAATGGTGTAGTGTAGTGGTGTAGTGGTGTAGTGTAGTGGTGTAGTGGTGTAGTGTAGTGGTGTAGTGGTGTAGTGGTGTAGTGTAGTGGTGTAGTGGTGTAGTGTAGTGTTGTAGTGTAGTAGTGTAGTGGTGTAGTGTAGTGGTGTAGTGGTGTAGTGTAATGGTGTAGTGTAATGGTGTAGTGTAGTGGTGTAGTGTAGTGTAGTAGTGTAGTGGTGTAGTGTAGTGGTGTAGTGTAATGGTGTAGTGGTGTAGTGTAGTGGTGTAGTGGTGTAGTGTAATGGTGTAGTGGTGTAGTGTAGTGGTGTAGTGTAGTGGTGTAGTGTAGTGGTGTAGTGTAGTGGTGTAGTGTAGTGGTGTAGTGTAGTAGTGTAGTGGTGTAGTGTAGTAGTGTAGTGGTGTAGTGTAGTGGTGTAGTGTAATGGTGTAGTGTAGTGGTATAGTGTAGTGGTGTAGTGGTGTAGTGGTGTAGTGTAGTGGTGTAGTGTAGTAGTGTAGTGGTGTAGTGTAGTAGTGTAGTGGTGTAGTGTAGTAGTGTAGTGGTGTAGTGTAATGGTGTAGCTGCTCTGGCCCCCCAATGGTGGAACAAACTCCCTCACGACGCCAGGACAGCGGAGTCAATCACCACCTTCCGGAGACACCTGAAACCCCACCTCTTTAAGGAATACCTAGGATAGGATAAAGTAATCCCTCTCACCCCCCTTAAAAGATTTAGATGCACTACTGTTCCACTGGATGTCATAAGGTGAATGCACCAATTTGTAAGTCGCTCTGGATAAGAGCGTCTGCTAAATGACTTAAATGTAATGTAAATGTAGTGTAGTGGTGTAGTGTAGTGGTGTAGTGTAGTGGTGTAGTGTAGTGGTGTAGTGTAGTGGTGTAGTGTAATGGTGTAGTGGTGTAGTGTAGTGGTGTAGTGGTGTAGTGTAGTGGTGTAGTGGTGTAGTGCAGTGGTATAGTGTAGTGGTGTAGTGGTGTAGTGGTGTAGTGGTGGTGTAGTGTAATGGTGTAGTGGTGTAGTGTAGTGGTGTAGTGTAGTGGTGTAGTGTAGTGGTGTAGTGTAGTGGTGTAGTGGTGTAGTGTAGTGGTGTAGTGGTGTAGTGGTGTAGTGTAGTGGTGTAGTGGTGTAGTGTAATGGGGTGAAACAGGAGCCTCTGTCACAAATTCCAGAAATATAATAAAATGCCCTACTTTTGACCAGAGCCCCTAACTCTAACTCTACCGAACCCTAACCTTAACTCTAAACCTAACCCCAATGTGCCCTGATCAAAAGTAATGCACTCCATCTGTAACAGGGGACGTTTAAGGCCACTTCCCTGGCCTTCTCCTTCTATGTATAGGGGTTCACAGCTCCTTTGATCACTGGTTCCCTGTTGAGGTACGTAGCCCAGTAAACCAGGTTGAATGTCCCAAACAGAACAGGAAACACTATACGGGACATCTTGTCGATCTTGCTGACGCTGTTGTAAGTCTTTTTGGGGTCGGGGGTCTTGACCTCAGCCAGTTTCAGCTGGATGTCTGCGCTGTTGGAGATGGTGGGGATGGCATTGTCCTTAGTCAGGTTGGGAGTGTAGCTGACCCCAGCTGAACAGGTGTTGTTAGGTTTCTTGGACAGAGCCGTAGGGTTTTTCTGGTCAGGAGAAGGACAAAAAAGGGGAAAGCATTGTTTCAGTATTTCATTCTAAATTCACATTGATAACATTGAATCCTATTTAAATGAGGAAACATCTTGGCTCTGAACACAACTTTCCCTTTAGTAAGCTAAGTACTATAGCAACAGTGGTAAAGAAAGAAACGAATAGGCATTCTTGACTGACGTTGGGGCTTCAGTGAAAACGATGGAAGCAATTTATTAAAGGACGATTGGCTGTAAACACAATCAGGGCATCCATAGTATCAATAGTAGTACAGCATTACTAGTAAAGGTATCAATAATGTCATGACGGGCCTGTGAGGATCAGCTCTACAGAGATACCTCTACCTCCCGCAGAGTGGGACTGAAAGGTCTGTGTGTACTGTATGGAGAGTCTACCGTACAACTGTAACATGCATTAAATGGACTTTGGGACAATAGATTTGATCGGACAATAGATTTGATCAACCAAATGTTGGGCATAATGACGGATGGAAAATGAAAACGTATGTCTATTTTATGATGTTACTAAAGGTTAAATGAGGATGTGAAAACATGCAGATCAAAGAGAATGTTTCTTGTGACAATGAGCCTGTGATTTTAGTTGTCTAATGAGATCGTAGTAAACGGTGATACCTTGCCTCGTAACTAGCTACGCTCCAGGTAACCCAGAGAGAGTGTCATGAAGACAGAAATGCCCCCTTTCTACCCGGGGGTATAAAACATGAGTGAGTTAAGAATTTACATATCAGACTAGAGGACAAAGTGCTGCAGCCGAGGTCCACGAGTCGTCACGACCCTCAAATGCATCACGAGGTTGAAAACAAATGAAACCTCTGAACAATTAAGGCTGTGTTGGAGTATCTAACAAGGTGAATCATCTGTTATCTACACAGCTTCCATTCCCAAGCTGGGGAACGAGTGCAAGGAAACAGACAACTAAGAGAAACGACATTGTGACATCTTGCGGACAATCAGAGACTTACACCTGAAGACGAAAGACCAGATCATGCGAAGATACCCAACAGAGATACCCAACAGAGATACCCAACAGAGATTCCCAACAGAGATTCCCAACAGAGATACCCAACAGAGATTCCCAACAGAGATACCCAACAGAGATACCCAACAGAGATACCCAACAGAGATACCCAACAGAGATACCCAACAGAGATACCCAACAGAGATACCCAACAGAAATACCCAACAGAGATACCCAACAGAGATACCCAACAAAGATTCCCAACAGAGATTCCCAACAGAGATTCCCAACAGAGATACCCAACAGAGATTCCCAACAGAGATACCCAACAGAGATACCCAACAGAGATTCCCAACAGAGATACCCAACAGAGATACCCAACAGAGATTCCCAACAGAGATACCCAACAGAGATTCCCAACAGAGATACCCAACAGAGATACCCAACAGAGATTCCCAACAGAGATACCCAACAGAGACTTTCAACAGGTAAATACCCAACAGAGATTCCCAACAGAGATACCCAACAGGTAAATACCCAACAGAGATACCCAACAGAGACTTTCAACAGGTAAAAACCCAACAGAGATACCCAACAGGTAAATACATGCATTATAAAGGTGTTAGGGCTAAACCAAGCGTAGTTTACAAATATATTCAAGTGTTGCTTTTCTCTCTCTCTCTTTAAATCTCCATCTTGTGTAACACGTTTCATATTGTGTCGGTCCGCTATGGACCTGTTGTCATTGTATTAAGTTCTAACCAATAACCTAGTCCTAGACTATGCGTGTATGTGTATCTTATGTTATCATTTAGCTTGTTAGTAAATAAATAATCAACTCAACTTGTGTGGTACGGAATGATTACTGAGACCGGGGTTTGTGCAGATTTACGAATTATGCAACGTTCAGAACGAGACTGATGAGAGAATAAATTAATTAGTGACTGCTATGACATCGATATTTTCAGACATTCTTGAGTTAAGGTATCAATAGTACAGTGTATCAATGGTACAGTTTAACTAGTTAAGGTATCAATAGTACAGTTTAACTAGTCATGGTATCAATAGTACAGTTTAACTAGTTATGGTATCAATAGTACAGTTTAACTAGTAAAGGTATCAATAGTAGAGTTTAACTAGTTAAGGTATCAATAGTAGAATGTATCAATAGTACGTTGTAACTAGTAAAGGTATCAATAGTACAGTTTAACTAGTAAAGGTATCAATAGTAGAGTGTATCAATATAACAGTGTAACTAGTAAAGGTTTCAATAGTACAATGTAACTAGTTAAGGTATCAATATAACAGTGTAACTAGTAAAGGTTTCAATAGTACAATGTAACTAGTTAAGGTATCAATATAACAGTGTAACTAGTAAAGGTATCAATAGTACAATGTAACTAGTAAAGGTATCAATAGTACAGTTTAACTAGTTATGGTATCAATAGTACAGTTTAACTAGTAAAGGTATCAATAGTACAATGTAACTAGTAAAGGTATCAATAGTAGAGTGAACTAGTAAAGGAATCAATAGTACAGTTTAACTAGTTAAGGTATCAATAGTAGAGTGAACTAGTAAAGGAATCAATAGTACGTTGTAACTAGTAAAGGTATTAATATAACAGTGTAACTAGTAAAGGTATCAATATAACAGTTTAACTAGTAAAGGTATCAATATAGCAGTGTAACTAGTTAAGGTATCAATATAGCAGTGTAACTAGTTAAGGTATCAATAGTAGAGTGAACTAGTAAAGGTATCAATAGTACAATGTAACTAGTAAAGGTATCAATAGTACAGTTTAACTAGTTATGGTATCAATAGTACAGTTTAACTAGTTAAGGTATCAATATAGCAGTGTAACTAGTTAAGGTATCAATAGTAGAGTGAACTAGTAAAGGTATCAATAGTACAATGTAACTAGTAAAGGTATCAATAGTACAATGTAACTAGTAAAGGTATCAATAGTACAGTTTAACTAGTTATGGTATCAATAGTACAGTTTAACTAGTTATGGTATCAATAGTACAGTTTAACTAGTAAAGGTATCAATAGTACAGTTTAACTAGTTATGGTATCAATAGTACAATGTAACTAGTTAAGGTATCAATATAACAGTGTAACTAGTTAAGGTATCAATAGTACAGTTTAACTAGTAAAGGAATCAATAGTACAGTTTAACTAGTTAAGGTATCAATAGTACAATGTAACTAGTTAAGGTATCAATATAACAGTGTAACTAGTTAAGGTATCAATATAGCAGTGTAACTAGTTAAGGTATTAATATAACAGTGTAACTAGTTAAGGTATCAATATAGCAGTGTAACTAGTTAAGGTATCAATATAGCAGTGTAACTAGTTAAGGTATCAATATAACAGTGTAACTAGTAAAGGTATCAATATAGCAGTGTAACTAGTTAAGGTATCAATATAGCAGTGTAACTAGTTAAGGTATCAATATAGCAGTGTAACTAGTTAATTAAGGTATCAATATAGCAGTGTAACTAGTTAATTAAGGTATCAATATAGCAGTGTAACTAGTTAATTAAGGTATCAATATAGCAGTGTAACTAGTTAAGGTATCAATATAGCAGTGTAACTAGTTAAGGTATCAATATAGCAGTGTAACTAGTTAAGGTATCAATATAGCAGTGTAACTAGTTAAGGTATCAATATAGCAGTGTAACTAGTTAAGGTATCAATATAGCAGTGTAACTAGTTAAGGTATCAATATAGCAGTGTAACTAGTTAAGGTATCAATATAGCAGTGTAACTAGTTAAGGTATCAATATAGCAGTGTAACTAGTTAAGGTATCAATATAGCAGTGTAACTAGTTAAGGTATCAATATAGCAGTGTAACTAGTTAAGGTATCAATATAGCAGTGTAACTAGTTAAGGTATCAATATAGCAGTGTAACTAGTTAAGGTATCAATAGTACAGTTTAACTAGTTAAGGTATCAATATAGCAGTGTAACTAGTTAAGGTATCAATATAGCAGTGTAACTAGTAAAGGTATCAATATAGCAGTGTAACTAGTTAAGGTATCAATATAGCAGTGTAACTAGTAAAGGTATCAATATAGCAGTGTAACTAGTTAAGGTATCAATATTTTTATTCTATTTTTTTTCACCTTTATTTAACCAGGTAGACTAGTTGAGAACACCTTTATTTAACCAGGTAGACTAGTTGAGAACACCTTTATTTAACCAGGTAGACTAGTTGAGAACACCTTTATTTAACCAGGTAGACTAGTTGAGAACACCTTTATTTAACCAGGTAGGCCAGTTGAGAACACCTTTATTTAACCAGGTAGGCCAGTTGAGAACACCTTTATTTAACCAGGTTGACTAGTTGAGAACACCTTTATTTAACCAGGTAGACCAGTTGAGAACACCTTTATTTAACCAGGTAGACTAGTTGAGAACACCTTTATTTAACCAGGTAGACTAGTTGAGAACACCTTTATTTAACCAGGTAGGCCAGTTGAGAACACCTTTATTTAACCAGGTAGGCCAGTTGAGAACACCTTTATTTAACCAGGTAGGCTAGTTGAGAACACCTTTATTTAACCAGGTAGGCTAGTTGAGAACACCTTTATTTAACCAGGTAGGCTAGTTGAGAACACCTTTATTTAACCAGGTAGGCTAGTTGAGAACACCTTTATTTAACCAGGTTGACTAGTTGAGAACACCTTTATTTAACCAGGTTGACTAGTTGAGAACACCTTTATTTAACCAGGTTGACTAGTTGAGAACACCTTTATTTAACCAGGTAGGCCAGTTGAGAACACCTTTATTTAACCAGGTAGGCCAGTTGAGAACACCTTTATTTAACCAGGTAGGCTAGTTGAGAACACCTTTATTTAACCAGGTAGGCTAGTTGAGAACACCTTTATTTAACCAGGTAGACTAGTTGAGAACACCTTTATTTAACCAGGTAGGCTAGTTGAGAACACCTTTATTTAACCAGGTAGGCTAGTTGAGAACACCTTTATTTAACCAGGTAGACTAGTTGAGAACACCTTTATTTAACCAGGTAGGCTAGTTGAGAACACCTTTATTTAACCTGGTAGGCTAGTTGAGAACACCTTTATTTAACCAGGTAGGCTAGTTGAGAACACCTTTATTTAACCTGGTAGGCTAGTTGAGAACACCTTTATTTAACCAGGTAGGCTAGTTGAGAACACCTTTATTTAACCAGGTAGGCTAGTTGAGAACACCTTTATTTAACCAGGTAGGCTAGTTGAGAACACCTTTATTTAACCAGGTAGGCTAGTTGAGAACACCTTTATTTAACCAGGTAGGCTAGTTGAGAACACCTTTATTTAACCAGGTAGGCTAGTTGAGAACACCTTTATTTAACCAGGTAGGCTAGTTGAGAACACCTTTATTTAACCAGGTAGGCTAGTTGAGAACACCTTTATTTAACCAGGTAGGCTAGTTGAGAACAAGTTCTCATTTGCAACTGCGACCTGGCCAAGATAAAGCATAGCAGTGTGAACAGACAACACAGAGTTACACATGGAGTAAACAATTAACAAGTCAATAACACAGTAGAAAAAAAAGAGAATCTATATTCAATGTGTGCAAAAGGCATGAGGAGGTAGGCGAATAATTACAATTTTGCAGATTAACACTGGAGTGATAAATGATCAGATGGTCATGTACAGGTAGATATTGGTGTGCAAAAGAGCAGAAAAGTAAATAAATAAAAACAGTATGGGGATGAGGTAGGTAAAATTGGGTGGGCTATTTACCGATAGACTATGTACAGAAGCAGCGATCGGTTAGCTGCTCAGATAGCAGATGTTTGAAGTTGGTGACTTCAGCGATTTTTGCAATTCGTTCCAGTCACAGGCAGCAGAGAACAGGAAGGAAAGGCGGCCAAATGAGGTGTTGGCTTTAGGGATGATCAGTGAGATACACCTGCTGGAGCGCGTGCTACGGGTGGGTGTTGCCATCGTGACCAGTGAACTGAGATAAGGCGGAGCTTTACCTAGCATGGACTTGTAGATGACCTGGAGCCAGTGGGTCTGGCAACGAATATGTAGCGAGGGCCAGCCGACTAGAGCATACAGGTCGCAGTGGTGGGTGGTATAAGGTGCTTTAGTGACAAAATGGATGGCACTGTGATAAACTGAATCCAGTTTGCTGAGTAGAGTGTTGGAAGCTATTTTGTAGATGACATCGCCGAAGTCGAGGATCGGTAGGATAGTCAGTTTTACTAGGGTAAGTTTGGCGGCGTGAGTGAAGGAGGCCATGTTTGCAGAATAGAAAGCCGACTCTAGATTTGATTTTCGATTGGAGATGTTTGATATGAGTCTGGAAGGAGAGTTTACAGTCTAGCCAGACACCTAGGTACTTATAGATGTCCACATATTCTAGGTCGGAACCATCCAGGGTGGTGATGCTAGTCGGGCATGCGGGTGCAAGCAGCGAACGGTTGAAAAGCATGCATTTGGTTTTACTAGCGTTTAAGAGCAGTTGGAGGCCACGGAAGGAGTGTTGTATGGCATTGAAGCTCGTTTGGAGGTTAGATAGCACAGTGTCCAAGGACGGGCCGGAAGTATACAGAATGGTGTCGTCTGCGTAGAGGTGGAGCAGGGAATCGCCCGCAGCAAGAGCAACATCATTGATATATACAGAGAAAAGAGTCGGCCCGAGATTTGAACCCTGTGGCACCCCCATAGAGACTGCCAGAGGACCGGACAGCATGCCCTCCGATTTGACACACTGAACTCTGTCTGCAAAGTAGTTGGTGAACCAGGCAAGGCAGTCATCAGAAAAACCGAGGCTACTGAGTCTGCCGATAAGAATATGGTGATTGACAGAGTCGAAAGCCTTGGCAAGGTCGATGAAGACGGCCGCACAGTACTGTCTTTTATTATAACAGTGTAACTAGTAAAGGTATCAATATAGCAGTGTAACTAGTTAAGGTATCAATATAGCAGTGTAACTAGTTAAGGTATCAATAGTACAGTTTAACTAGTAAAGGTATCAATATAACAGTGTAACTAGTAAAGGTATCAATAGTACAGTTTAACTAGTTAAGGTATCAATATAGCAGTGTAACTAGTTAAGGTATCAATATAACAGTGTAACTAGTAAAGGTATCAATATAGCAGTGTAACTAGTTAAGGTATCAATAGTACAGTTTAACTAGTTAAGGTATCAATATAGCAGTGTAACTAGTTAAGGTATCAATATAGCAGTGTAACTAGTAAAGGTATCAATAGTCTTCTGATCATACATGAATAAACAATCCAGCTATCCAAAGATCTACAATGTTTTATTTCACGGAAGAAATCAACCAACACACAAACAGATGCAATCCCAGTCCACACACATTCGATGCATGCCCAAACCACACACAATCGATGCATGCCCAGTCCACACACAATTGATGCATGCCCAAACCACACACAATCAATGCATGCCCAGCCCACACACAATCGATGCATGCCCAGTCCACACACAATCGATGCATGCCCAGCCCACACACAATCAATGCATGCCCAGCCCACACACAATCAATACATCCCTAAAGCCAACACCTCATTTGGCCGCCTTTCGTTCCAGTACTCTGCTGCCTGTGACTGGAACGAACTGCAAAAATCGCTGAAGTTGGAGACTTTTATCTCCCTCACCAACTTCAAACATCAGCTATCTGAGCAGCTAACCGATCGCTGCAGCTGTACATAGTCTATTGGTAAATAGCCCACCCATTTTCACCTACCTCATTCCCATACTGTTTTTATACTGTTTTTATTTATTTACTTTTCTGCTCACCAATATCTCTACCTGTACATGATCATCTGATCATTTATCACTCCAGTGTTAATCTGCAAAATTGTAATTATTCGCCTACCTCCTCATGCCTTTTGCACAAATTGTATATCTTTTTTTCTACTGTGTTATTGACTTGTTAATTGTTTACTCCATGTGTAACTCTGTGTTGTCTGTTCACACTGCTATGCTTTATCTTGGCCAGGTCGCAGTTGCAAATGAAAACTTGTTCTCAACTAGCCTACCTGGTTAAATAAAGGTGTTCTCAACTAGCCTACCTGGTTAAATAAAGGTGTTCTCAACTAGCCTACCTGGTTAAATAAAGGTGTTCTCAACTGGCCTCCCTGGTTAAATAAAGGTGTTCTCAACTAGCCTACCTGGTTAAATAAAGGTGTTCTCAACTGGCCTCCTGGTTAAATAAAGGTGTTCTCAACTAGCCTCCTGGTTAAATAAAGGTGTTCTCAACTGGCCTACCTGGTTAAATAAAGGTGTTCTCAACTAGCCTACCTGGTTAAATAAAGGTGTTCTCAACTGGCCTACCTGGTTAAATAAAGGTGTTCTCAACTAGCCTACCTGGTTAAATAAAGGTGTTCTCAACTGGCCTACCTGGTTAAATAAAGGTGTTCTCAACTGGCCTACCTGGTTAAATAAAGGTGTTCTCAACTGGCCTACCTGGTTAAATAAAGGTGTTCTCAACTAGCCTACCTGGTTAAATAAAGGTGTTCTCAACTAGCCTACCTGGTTAAATAAAGGTGTTCTCAACTGGCCTACCTGGTTAAATAAAGGTGTTCTCAACTGGCCTACCTGGTTAAATAAAGGTGTTCTCAACTGGCCTACCTGGTTAAATAAAGGTGTTCTCAACTGGCCTACCTGGTTAAATAAAGGTGTTCTCAACTGGCCTACCTGGTTAAATAAAGGTGTTCTCAACTAGCCTACCTGGTTAAATAAAGGTGTTCTCTACTGGCCTACCTGGTTAAATAAAGGTGTTCTCAACTAGCCTACCTGGTTAAATAAAGGTGTTCTCAACTAGTCAACCTGGTTAAATAAAGGTGTTCTCAACTGGCCTACCTGGTTAAATAAAGGTGTTCTCAACTAGCCTACCTGGTTAAATAAAGGTGTTCTCAACTAGTCTACCTGGTTAAATAAAGGTGTTCTCAACTGGCCTACCTGGTTAAATAAAGGTGTTCTCAACTAGCCTACCTGGTTAAATAAAGGTGTTCTCAACTAGTCAACCTGGTTAAATAAAGGTGTTCTCAACTGGTCTACCTGGTTAAATAAAGGTGTTCTCAACTAGCCTACCTGGTTAAATAAAGGTGTTCCAACTGTCTACCTGGTTAAATAAAGGTGTTCTCAACTGGCCTACCTGGTTAAATAAAGGTGTTCTCAACTGCCTACCAGGTTAAATAAAGGTGTTCTCAACTAGCCTACCTGGTTAAATAAAGGTGTTCTCAACTAGCCTACCTGGTTAAATAAAGGTGTTCTCAACTAGCCTACCTGGTTAAATAAAGGTGTTCTCAACTGGCCTACCTGGTTAAATAAAGGTGTTCTCAACTAGCCTACCTGGTTAAATAAAGGTGTTCTCTACTGGCCTACCTGGTTAAATAAAGGTGTTCTCAACTAGCCTACCTGGTTAAATAAAGGTGTTCTCTACTGGCATACCTGGTTAAATAAAGGTGTTCTCAACTAGCCTACCTGGTTAAATAAAGGTGTTCTCAACTAGTCAACCTGGTTAAATAAAGGTGTTCTCAACTGGCCTACCTGGTTAAATAAAGGTGTTCTCAACTAGCCTACCTGGTTAAATAAAGGTGTTCTCAACTAGTCTACCTGGTTAAATAAAGGTGTTCTCAACTGGCCTACCTGGTTAAATAAAGGTGTTCTCAACTAGCCTACCAGGTTAAATAAAGGTGTTCTCAACTAGCCTACCTGGTTAAATAAAGGTGTTCTCAACTAGCCTACCTGGTTAAATAAAGGTGTTCTCAACTAGCCTACCTGGTTAAATAAAGGTGTTCTCAACTGGCCTACCTGGTTAAATAAAGGTGTTCTCAACTAGCCTACCTGGTTAAATAAAGGTGTTCTCAACTAGCCTACCTGGTTAAATAAAGGTGTTCTCAACTAGCCTACCTGGTTAAATAAAGGTGTTCTCAACTAGCCTACCTGGTTAAATAAAGCCTCAACTAGCCTACCTGGTTAAATAAAGGTGTTCTCAACTAGCCTACCTGGTTAAATAAAGGTGTTCTCAACTAGCCTACCTGGTTAAATAAAGGTGAAAAAAAAAAAAAAAAAAAAAAAAGGCCCAGCCCACAGACAAAGCCAGTTGCTAGTTGAGGGTAAATGCTAGCAGGAGATAGTGGACTGCCTCAGTGCCTGGACCCTGGCAGAGCCTGGAGACTGGCAGAGCCTAGACCCTGGCAGAGCCTGGAGACTGGCAGACCCTGGACCCTGGCAGAGCCTGGAGACTGGCAGACCCTGGACCCTGGCAGACCCTGGAGATTGGCAGAGCCTGGAGATTGGCAGAGCCTGGACCCTGGCAGAGCCTGGAGATTGGCAGAGCCTGGACCCTGGCAGAGCCTGGACCCTGGCAGAGCCTAGACCCTGGCAGAGCCTGGACCCTGGCAGAGCCTAGACCCTGGCAGAGCCTGAACCCTGGCAGAGCCTGGACCCTGGCAGAGCCTGGACCCTGGCAGAGCCTGGACCCTGGCAGAGCCTGAAACCTGGCAGAGCCTGGACCCTGGCAGAGCCTGGACCCTGGCAGAGCCTAGACCCTGGCAGATTCTTGAGACTGGCAGAGCCCAGACCCTGGCAGAGCCCGGACCCTGGCAGAGCCCAGACCCTGGCAGAGCCCAGACCCTGGCAGAGCCCAGACCCTTGCAGAGCCCAGACCCTTGCAGAGCCTGGACCCTGCCAGAGCCTGGACCCTTGCAGAGCCTGGACCCTTGCAGAGCCTAGACCCTGGCAGAGCCTTGAGACTGGCAGAGCCTAGACCCTGGCAG